>NC_056732.1:1135126254-1135213754 GCF_019279795.1 Protopterus annectens | reverse complement strand
AAAGACAAGTGAAAAGGAGGTAGTAAGGAGATACTTGTGCAGACAGTGACTGACAGAATGAAAGACTGACAGAGGAGTCTGAGTTTTCGACATTTGTCCTCCTGCTGCCTCATACCCAATGTGACACTACTATTTCTTCACACACCCATTTCAACCATAACATTCCTGTTTTCGCAGTAACATGACATTTTCTGTGCCAGCACTCATCTGTACTGAAGTATGCAAAATTTGCAACTGCGAAATTCTGGTTGCGATAATATATAAGTACCAAACAGGTATATATATATATATATATATATATATATATATATATATATATATATATATATATATATATATATATATATATATATATATATATAAATATATATGTGTGTATATTATATATATATATATATATGTGTGTGTGTGTGTGTGTGTATACATATATATATATATATATATATACATACACACACACACACACACACACACACACACACACACACACACACACACATATATATATAGGTTCATAGGTTCATAGGTTCATACTAGGCTATATGCCCGAGGGCATTTGTAAGCCTAGCCCATCGTTTTGTGGCTTACGCCACCCCTTAAGTATGGGGAACTATACCCGTTATTTTGCTGTGCCTCTGTCGAGCAGTGACACTGAGGTAATCCCTGGGGTATATCTGCGATCTCCCATCCATTGGTCAAGATTTCTCTTGAACAAGGCCAGCGAGGTGCTCTGCCTCACATGTACCGGGATTTTGTTCCACAGCATAGGGAGTCTTTGGGTGATGAATCTATCCCTCCAGCACGTCCTATTAATAGCCGTGTCGAGGTTTAAGTCTCCTGCCCTTGTGGCTCTGATGGATCTAGATTTTTTGAGGTGAAGCATATTCATCAAATCTGGGTTTGACATAGCCTTGTATGTTAGGCAAAGGTCACCTCTGAGCAAGCGGTAAGTGACTGAATAGAGCTGGAGTTCTTACAGTCGGGCAGCATAGGACAGATTTTTGAGACCCTTTATCCTTTTGGTGAGGAACTTTTGTGGCCTCTCCAGCTGCTGCAAGTGTCGGGTCAGATACATTCCGAATGGGGCATTGTACTCAATCATTGGTCTGATGAGTGATGAGTAAAGGGAGACTATGACCTCCCTTGATCTAGATGAGAATCCCTTCATGATAAGGTGGGCAATGTAGAAGGTCTTCCTAACTACTTTAGCTACATGGGTGTCGAATGACAGACTACTATCAACCTGGGTCCCCAGGTCCCTGATAACTTCTTCTGTGCTCAGTGGATTGCCACCTATTTGGTAGCTAGGGGTAACCTTGTTTTTCCCGAAGGGTATGACTATGCATTTTTTGGCATTTAACTTTAGGACGTGGCTCTGGCACCATTTATCTGTTTCTGTGAGACCCTTCTGAAGGATATCTGTGTCAGATGTGTTTTCTACTATGGCCCAGTTTGCAGTCATCTGCAAACTTTGTCAGCCATAACCCTTCTGTGTTTGCTTGTACTTCGGAAAAGTAGATGCCAAACAAGAGTGGGCCCAGGACTGAGCCCTGTGGGACACCGCTTGTGACAGGCTTTGAGTCTGACATGGCGCCAGCAACTCTGACTCTGTGGGTTCTGTCACTCAGCCAGTTTGCAACCCATCTTGTGATGTATGGGTTAACATTTAAGCTGATGAGTTTTTCAATGATACCCGAGTGGGGTATTGTATCGAAGGCCTTAGCCAAATCGAGGTAGGCTGTATGGACTGCCTTTCCCTCATCAATGGCTTTGGTGACTGTTTCGAAGAAGTCAACCAAGTTTAAAAGGCATGATCTTCCTTTGACAAAGCCAAACTGGGTTGGATCCAAAGTCTGCAAATTCCCAATGTCTTTATTTATGAGGTCCATTATGATCCTCTCCATGGCTTTGCAGATAAGGCTTGTCAAGCTAATGGGCCGGTAATTTCCAGGGTCGGTGGAGGCACCGCCTTTTTGAAGTGGGACCACAGTTGCAGTGCGCCACTCCCTGGGTACGTATCCAGAGGTAAGACTTTGATTAAACAGCTGTCCTAGCTGTGGGTTTAATTCCTCATTGAGTTCGTGGAGCACACAGCCGGGGACACCATCAGGTCCCATGGATGCTGTGTTTTTTGCTTTGGAGATAGCAGTTCTCACTTGGGCGCTGGAGATGTTTGGGGGGCTGCAATCGTTTGGTATAGATATCTCTCCTTTGGGGAGGGGAGAAGTTTGCACTGAACCTGTCAGCCAGTATGTTGGCAATGTCTGTAGGATCAGTAATCTTCACATCATTTTGAACTAGTTCTGAGCATATCTGGGAGTTTCCTCCCAGGTTTCTAACATAGCTAAAGAAGGCCTTATGATTGTCTTTTGAGTCTTTAGCTATTTTTCTCGAAATTTGCTTTGGATGATTTTATGAGGGCTCTTAGTTTTTACTTATAGTGATCAAGGGTGTCTTACCTTTTAAGGATTTTGCTCTATCTTGTAGTAGCTTCCTCCTTTTGTTGTAGAGTTTGTTTATGGCTGGGGTCCACCAGACTGGACGCTTGCCTTTGGTACAAAGAGTCTTTGTTTTGCTTGGGATTGCCTTATCCATGCAGTCCTGCAGGTGCTGGTAGAAGGCATTTGTAAGTGATTCAGCGGCTTGAGTACTGTTTTCCGCCAACTCGGGGGCCTTAAAGGAGACCACACTAGTCTTTAGAAGTGTGAAGTCGGGTTTTGTGTAGTTCTTTTCTGTGGTCTTTTTATTTCAGGTGGGGTGGGATGAGGACCTCCAGCGAGATTAGTTTGTGATCTGATCTCACCAGTGAGGGGTGTACTTCTGGTGTTGAACATTGTGCTCCCATGTTCGTGATGATGAGATCAAGTATGTTATCTCCTCTTGTGGGGATGGTGACTAGTTGTTCCATGGCATTTGAGTTTATGAATTCCAGGAACTTTTGGGCTAGGGTGTTTGGGCTTGAGTAGTGTTCCCAGTCTATATTAGGGTAATTGAAGTCACCTAGTATGATGGTGTTTGGTGATACATTTATCCCTCTAGTGTTTTCAGGAAGGCCATGTGAGGTTCCTGAGTTTGTGAGGGTGGCCTGTAACATGCTACAATTTGCAGAGCAGTCTTGCCTATGGTTAATTGCACCTGGATGGTCTCCGATGCATCGTGCGTTGCCACCAGTCTTGAGGTGTGGGTGTCCTTGATGAATATGGATACCCCCCCCTCCTTTCTTGGTATTGTCCGGATTTTGGGGCCGGAACGCATGATATGAGGTAAAACCTGACAGCGCTGGGGTGCTCTCAGGAGCCTTGAACCAGGTTTCTGTCACAGCACAGACATCGATGTTCTCCATACTGAGAAGGGCCTCGAGTGCGTGCATTTTGATATTTAGACTTCTGGCGTTGAGCAGCATTACCCTTAGTTTTTTTCCTTTTTTGTGTTCTAGGGTGGTAGGTTTAGAATTTGAGCCTTGCCTAAAAAAGGCACTATGGGAGTGGCAAGAGCCTTTGCCAATATCCGGAATCCCAGGGGTGACAGGTGCAAGCCGTCCCTCATGGCAGCGTGGCTTGTCCAACATGTCATCCCAGGCAGACAGACACTGGATCCCCTTTGAATGACACCAGTGTTTAAGCCAATTGTTAAAGCTGATCATCTTATCTCTGTATTGTGGCATCATTCTTGGTGAAGGTAGGATACTGCTCAAGGTCAGGGTCATACCTGCCTGGGCTACATAATCAGAGAGCTCCTCAATGTCTCTTTTCATGTAGTCCAAGGAGGTACGTCTCAGGTCGTTTACACCAGCGTGGACAATGACTGAGTCATATTTGTACCTGCTGTTGAGAGACCTGAGTGCTTGCGTTATGTGGCGGATTCTAGCGCCCGACAGGCAGCTTACTGTGACCTTCTCCTTACTCAGGCTGGTGAGCAGGACGTCAGTGTGTCTGACTATGGAGTCACCAATGACTAGTGTGTCTGGCATTGTGTTTGGCCTTAAGGGCTGTGACTGTTTGACACTCTGACTGTGAGGTCTATGTGTTGCAGGTGTTGTGTTCTGAGGTGGTGGTTGTTTGGGTGTCTGCTTTGGTGGCCTCTGCTGTTTTGGTAGATTTTTGATCAGAGCCGCCGAGTATGTCTTTGTGTGTTTATGTGTATGATTTGCGGTTGTAATGGTACTATGTGAGACTGGGTCTATAGTGTGTGTGGTAACCTTTTCCTCCTGACTGGTCTTGCCAGTCCTATGTTGAGAGAGCTCAGCCTCCAGTTTGGCCGTATAGTTGCATCTCTCGCATGTATTTGTGTTTTGTGGGAGGAGGAGAGGGTTGTCTGTGTACATGAGGCAATTGTAGCATTGCCTCAATATTCCCAGGTTCACCAGCTGAGCAGGAGAGGACACTAGCAGCTGATCCCTCGACATGCTAGAAGGATAGACAAAAAAACTTTAAAAAGAATCCGGGGGACGTGGGTGACCGAGAAATGGGGGGTTGCCTTTTTGGGGTACTATCTATGACAAGAGTGCCGTATCAAGGTAATAAGTACTGTAGGAGCAAGTGCTAGGTTTAACAGATAGAGAATGGTCTACTTGGAGTCAAGTAGAGATGATCTTTTTAGTTATAGGATGCGCTGATTTGATCAGTAGTATAGTTCGAGGAAGGTAGTTTTAAGGGAAAATTTGAAGAGTGGACTTTAGGTAGCCCGAATAGCTTAAACCTGCTTAACCGGCGCTGCCCTAGTGTGCAACAGTGGCAACTCCGCTAAATCAAGGGCGCTAAAAGCGTGCTTTATAGCAGGGGGCTGGAAAAGACAGGAAATGACCCAAAATGGCCAATAAACTACAAGTTACTGCTTTAAACCACTCCTCTGAGGACAAACAGGCAGCTCAGTACTCCCTACTCCCACTAGTGAGTAAAGAAACTACCCCCTGACCAAACAAGGAAAATGGAGAAAACAGGAACCAAGACAAAGCCCAGGGATCAGCAAAATCTGATCACTGGAACAAACTATTAGAAAAGTATGGAAAACAAGAGTATATATTTTTTTTTTCAAGTTTTTTTCAGAAAGGCAGAAAATACAATAAATGCTGTGTTTTTCGACTAAATGCTATCAAAAGCTAGTACACTTGAGTGTATTAGCCTGTTGTTTAACTTTTAAGCAAAACTTAAACAAGCAAGTGCAATAAACAATTCAAGCTATTAAAACAGTAAAAATAGGTAATAGCAGAATAAAACAGGCAGAAATAGCAATCGAAAGGCTTAAAAAGTTGAAAATGCAGAAAAAAAATACTTAAAATATATAATATATATATATATATATATATATATATATATATATATATATATATATATATATTTTATATATATATATATGTGTGTGTGTGTGTGTGTGTGTGTGTGTATATATATATACACACACACACATACGCATAGACACACACACATACATATATATATATATATATATATATATATATATATATATATATATATATATCTATACCAGTACTACTGTATGGTGCAGAAACCTGGGCAGTAAAGGCAGAACAGTTGAAGAAGCTAGAGGTGATGGAAATGAAGTGCCTGAGAAAGGTTGTAGGATGCACACTGCGGGACAGGTGAAGAAATGAGGACATAAGAGCAAAAGCCAAAGTAGCTCCAATTGCAGAAAAGATCAAAGAAAACAGATTACGATGGTATGGGCACATGTGTAGAAAAGCAGAAGACAATCTGGTGAGGGAGATTTGGGGCAGACAGGAAGAAGGTAAGAGGAAGCGAGAGCATCCAGCAAAGAGGTGGATGGATTGTGTGAAAGAAGATCTGCGACAGTCAGGCATGAGTGTTGAAGAAGGCAGGAGAGTGGCACTGAATCAAGAGAGTTGGCAACAGTTAATACGATACCCCGACCCCATGTAAATGGGAAAAAGGGGATGATATATATATATATATATATATATATATATATATATATATATTTTTTTTTTTTTTTCTGATTATGTTTATCCTGTGAGGACATTAAACCTGCAGTTTTATATATAATATATTTAAAATGCATGAAATGAAGCAGCAGCTTTCAGAATGCCCACTGATAAGAATGTATGCAAAAGAGGAATATTACCAAATATCTAAAATTACTGTATAGCTCTGGTCTGACACCTTCAGACATGTTATCAAATGTAAATGCCACAGCTGCTAATGTGACAAACAACTACTACATTTCATTGATATTCAAGCTATATTAACTGCTCCATCATATAATCTGCAATCATTCTGGGCAGAGAACTTGTCATATCTACATGAAATAAAACCTGTGGTTTCTACCTTCAGAAAAACATCAAGATTTTATGGAAGTAGCCTTAATAGAACTTTTGCTACAAGAGACTGAACAGAACTGCAATCTTATTTCCTAAAACCAAAAACTAAGAGAACAGTTAAGTGAGCAAGAGAACATAGAAAGAAAGATAGTCAGGAACTTCAGCCTAACAGATGATACTGGGATGAATAAAATGTTAAAAATGTTGGTACTTACGTATTATCGCAACCAGATTTTCAAGCTAAAAGTATTCGCTTGTGTTTTCCTTAAATAAATGGATTTAATGGTATTAAAATGTCTTTTCTATAATTTTTTTAATTTATAGTGCTATTTAAACTTGAAAACACAGAGAAAAGAACATTTTAAAATAGCTTGACCCTTTTTTACCGCTATTTACGCATGAAAGTAAAGCATTTCTGTATGTGTTCCATTTCTCGTGCTATACAAAAGTTGTCAAAGCTCTAGTCAACAGATTACTGAAAAGGCATATAGTTATTAACTGTCTAAGTAGATTGCTGTAGTCATAGTTTTGTGAAAAATGCGATTGTGGGATTTACCTAAGACAGATAAGGAGGCAATTCAGTTATTTCAACAGTATGGAATTATACACAGTTTTAAGGAATGCAGTTCAGGACATGAAATGAAATTATACTATGGAAAACAAATATTTTGGAAATGCAGCTCTGCTAAATTCTATCAGCATATAGGAGTTCGGGAAGGTAACTTTTTTTTGAAGGAAGTAGACTTTCTTTTTTAACTGCTATTCATTTTATATACTGTTGGTGTAAGCAGTTAAATAGCATTAATTTATGTCATGAAGAATTGGATATGGCTGACAAAACAGTTATCGACTGGAGTAATTATTTAAGGGATGTATGTACCATGGAGTTGGAAAAACAAGAGAAGAAAATGATCGGAGGGCCAGGGCATATAGTGGAAATTGATGAAAGTTTATTTACTCGGTGGAAAAATAACAGCGGTCATATCTTACCTCAACAGTGGATTTTTGGAGGGAATCTGTATGGAAATGAAAGAAACATTTGTAGTAAAAGTGCCTAATAGAACTGCCTCTACATTATTTGACCAAATACAAAAAAAATCAAAGAAGGTATCATTATATACTCAGACTCCTGGAAAGCATACCAAACAAAACAACTAGAAAAAGCTGGCTTCAGCCATGACAAAGTTAATCACAGCTACAATTATGTTGAGCCAGACACTGGAGTGCATACACAACATGTATATGAACCTATAAATAAATAGGACATGCTGGAGGGACAGATTCATAACCCAGTGGCTCCCTTCACTCTGGAATAAAATCCCAGTCCAGGTTAGGCAGAGTCCCTCACTGACCCTCTTCAAGAGGAATCTTGATGAGTGGATGGGAGATCATAGGTTTACCCCGGGTATCACTTCTGTGTCACTGTTAGACAGAGGCACAGTGTACTAACCTCGAAAAAGGGCATAGCAAAATTAATTTAAAATGGGTGGCGAAAGCCAAACACACGCTGGCTAGGCTTATAAATGCCCTAGGGCAGATAGCCTAGTATGAACCTATGAACCTATGAACATATAGAAAGAATGTGGGACTCAGTAAAGTGGAGAAACAAGAAACAGCAAGGAACTGCATGTCACCATCTACATTCCTATCTTGTTGAATATATGTGGCTTGAAACACAACTATCACATTCAAAAAACTGCTTTGAAGAACTATTAAAAGCCATCGCTAACAACTTTCCTCCATAAAAAAACAGAAAATCCATACCAACAAGTACCACACCAATTAACCAAACAACTACTTCTAAGCTCTCAACAGTCAAAAACAAAACAACACCCAGTAAACAATCCACATCTTCTGAACTATCTACACTGACAACCAATATAACAACCGAAGAATCCACAATTAACAATATTAAACAGTAGAGCCCTAACAGCTATGAAAATTAATGACATTTGAATATACTGAATATACATTACAACCAAGAAAGAAGCTAAGTAGTACTCTGAATTTAATTATATTAAATTGTATATGTACAATTTAATAATACAGTTTAACCAATAAAAACTTTTCCTCAATCACTTATCTTGTCTCCATTTTCTTTTTTTTTTTTTAAGTAATCCAAGAACTGAATAAAGGAAAATACAGCTGAAAAATAAATCTCCACATGTTCAACACATCCAACGATAAATCCTAAACCAAAAGCTCTTTTGATTGCCCCAGTGATAGCTCCAAAAGTCCTTTGCAACCAAACGAAGTTCCAATAATAGCTCCCAAAGTCCTTCGATAAGTCCAAATTAAAAAATACCATCAACTGCCCCAACGATAAATCCAAAAGTCCTTTTTAACCAAACAAAGTTCAAATGACAGCTCCCAAAGTCCAAAAACACCGATTGCCCCAATGATATATCCAAAAAAACGCAAGCAAAGTTCCGATAGTTTCCCAACTCCTTTGATAACTCAGAAATGAACATCACCTTCCAACGATACATCTAAAAGGAAAAGCACCTTGAACGATCCCCAAATCCTTCGATAACTCCTTCCGATATGAACACCTTCCAATGACAGCCAAAATTGGTTAAATCCTTCGATAAGTCCTATGCGACCAGCTCCTTCCAATGACAGATCTGAAATGGAAAGCACCTTCAAAGTTTGCGTATAAATATACGTACCAACATAATGCTCAACATTTTCAGCACACTACGCACCTATCCAAAAATTTTACCCATAAAAACATTAAAAGAACCCCCACCAATATCCCAGCATACTTTTAAACACACTACCCTTCCCTAATACACTGTATTTTCTAACATTTAAACTAAAGGCGGAAAGTACACTACATCACAAAATCTGGTTGTGATAATATGTAAGTACCAAAATTTCTTATCACCCAGAACTTTTATCACTTCCTCTGGAACACATCTTCAGTCTGAACTAGAGACAGCAAGCCATCTTTACAAAATAATCATTGGACAGCTCTCAGACCAATAATGAGTCATTCAAGTCATATGCAGTAAAAGAACACATTGTGCAAACTATGTTGAAGATAAAAACAACATATGCCAAGAAAGCTAAGCATGGGAGATAATTATTCTACTGCAATAGTTATAAAAGACAGCAACTCTGGACTAGTATTAATCTGGTAAGGGTTCTTCTTATGGGATTGCCTCACTTAGGTTTTTATTAAGTATTGTCTATTAGTAACATTTGCACTGCGTATATTTTATTATAGCTCAGAACAAAGGTGGTCTAGGAGGTAAGGATTCTATGTGCATCATATGGGTTTAACATCAGGATCATAGTTGTATACATCCTTGTTGCAGTTGTTCCCACGGTGTTCAAATGGCACTCACACTTGGAGCACAGGATGGAATGTGTGGTATAAGTATGCCAGACATTTGAGTGCTAAAGACAACAAGATATGGTCAGTGGGAAATGTGCCCATACATCCTGACTATGATTGGGTAGTGAGATTCCTCTTAGTTTAATGTGCTCCTGTCATTTGACTTTGTGTGTGGAAGAGCCCGTTTGTCTTAAACTTGCTCTAGTAGTTAGAGAAAACCTGTAATAGTCATAGCCGGCCTTAGGCGTAGGCCAACTAGGTGGCCGCTTAGGGCGCCGCTGTAGTAGGGGTGCTTTTCCAGTATTTATTTGGTGTAGGTAGACTAGGATGGGGGCATCAGGTAGTGTGGTGGGGGGTGCCGTGGCGCCCTTTTGCCTAAGGTACCAGTTGACCTAAGGCCACTCCTGGTAATAGTATATATAATTTATTTGCTATATATAAAATATAGAGGTGTCAATGTAGCTATCCATATCAAAATAGATTCCCACCCTACACTTTTGGTATTTATTCAGTGTAGGCGGCAACACTTTTGTCACGGTTTCTGACATGAGGTTAGGTGTGCTTATACAGCTATAATTGTGTAGTCACCAGCAATGTCATTTCTTCTAGGTTCCTATATTAACTTCAACACTGACTACAATTTTCCTCCCCATGATTATCCTAAATAGTTGCCAGACTGAAGCAGCTAGGCTGTTCAGTAATTCTAAGGGGTGAAGCTTTAAATGGCACTTACAGTAAACTGGATAGGTCAAATTGTATGATTTTTCACATAGAATTTAAGTTCTTTGACTTCAGCAGTTATTGATTTTGATTATTCTTTTCTTTTATAAGTTCGTATTCATTTGAAGCTGAATATGGATTCCTTAAATAAGTTTGCCATTAATTATTTGCTAAAGCACATATATCTCATACAGTATAATAAATGCAATGCATATTTAAGGTTACCACCTGATAACACTGGTCATCTGTGTTCTTCACGTAAAAAGATGGATGATTTGCTTATCATTATTAGATTGGCACAGCTTGGAGAACTGTTGTTACGTATATTGATGACTGGACTGATGAGATAAATAATGTTAGCCAATCAGCCAGTAGAACACATTCAGGAAATGATGTGTCTATTGTCTGTAAAGATCATTCAACAAGATGATGTCCCTGACAACTTTGGAATTTTGGATCCAAGTATTCAGCGACCTGAGGATTCAGAGTATTTAGAAGGAAACAAAAAAAAAGAAAGACAGGAAGAAGTTCACAACAAATAAAAGGAGAAAAAGAAACTGATAAATGTCTGTATACTAAAGAGAATATGGTACTTTTCTGCTATCGGGGCAATGCTTGTAATGAGCACTTGGAATCTTACTTCGTGCTCACAAATGCTGTTGTGAGTACCAAAAATTGCCCCTATCTTGGGGCCTTTGCTCCCATGTTATTTATGACTTTGTCCAGATTTCTTGCTCTAAGGGGTTGAGAGGCATAGACTGCCAGTGCACTGATACATGAGAAGTGAAACTAAAACTAAAAAGACTTGCATAACTGACGTGTAAATATATGTGCTATGTGATCACAAAATGCAAGTTCTTATGAACAAATGCTGCAGTTATGAGCTGCAAATTACAAAAAAAAAGCCCCTACTCATTTTGTACTCCGCATGCACTTGCTACTTCATTGCGGAATGTCAGTTCCGCAGTTAGTGCTGGTTCTGCTATTTTTAAACTCTTTTTAAAGTGTGTGTATGACGTTAAGGAGAAGGTGGAAATGTGATCAAGTAAACACATGTGATTGTCTGGGCTCAACACACCTATACTAGAACTATATGATACCGTGTCTGTCTTTTGTAACCACAGAATTCTAAAAAAAAATCACTGTAAATTTTATATCGACCCTCCAAAGAATACTTCAAAGCATGAACTATTTTATCCCTCTTTTTAAATATATTTCGGAAAGTAAATAAGAAATGCAAAAATAACACAGAAACTGAACAGACCATACTGGCCCTAACATTTAAAATGAATTTATGGTACGTTTCCATTATCAAACACTCATTGCAAGTGTTGCTGTGATAACGGAAAAGTATGGAGAATATATACTAAACACTGTACTACTTTATGTAACACACAGATTGCAGGGAAAGATAACAGTTTTTATCAGGAAACCTTTAGTCTGCAGAAAAGGGCATCCTTTTTCCAAAATGATGGTAGAAAAAAGAGGCAAGGGGCAGGTGAAAAGGAAGAAATCAAAATTTAAAGTAGAAGGAGTGAAGAACATTACTGTAAAAAAAAAGAAGAAAAAGACAGATGTTGATTGCATGGCTCAAGCTGTGGCTATACAAAGCCATCTGGATGAGATTTGTTTGCTTGCAAATTGAATATGCAATGAAAACAGTGGGATTGATAAGACTATTGGTGATGAAGATCATTGCTTTGTAATGATTGAGCAGCTATTACTGTATTAGAAGTTGAAGATTTTTCAGATCTCATCAGGAAGGATATTCTTGTAATTGGAGAGTCTATTATTAGAGGAAATCTTGTTTTCATTTTCAAAGAAGATATTGAACATCGAATAGTGTTATGCTTGCCAGGAGCAAAAATAGATGATGTGAGACAAGCCTTGGAACTCTTTAATGTAAAGAAGTATGGATCAGTTTTTATTCATTATTTTACACAAATTATCGCATCCACAAGGACACTCTGACTGTTAGTTAACTTACAGACCCTTTTAGATAATATAGCTTGTACTGGTGTTAGGACATATTGATGCTGTTATTGTTTGTGAAAAATGACTAAAGAACAATGACTTGAAACCAGTTCTATCAGGATATAGTTTTTACTGGAACAGACATTCTAACAAAAAGGATGTTCTACCTGAAGATGGTATGGTCACTATTGTTTCTGATATGGATGAATTAACTTTGGAACCAAAGCTAATGGATGATTTTTGGCAGAGTGGGTTTATTACGACATTTTTGCTTGATGCGGATAACCTCAGGTATATTATTAACAAAAATTGGTATTTTTTTAGGGAAGACATTTTGATTAATAGTAGGATTAAGGAAAGACCTGGAATTATTTTTAGAAAAGGCAACAGTCTCAAAAATGTCTTGGAAAGGAATAGTAAAAATACTACCTATAATGGTAGAATGTCCAAGTGTGGTTTTTGCCACTTTTGTAAATTTATTAATGTCATTGACTCATTTGAGATACATGGGAAGACCTATCTGCTTAAGGGCAAGTACAATTGTATATCTAAAAATGTTGTGTATATGGCAGTATGCCAGGCATGTCTTGCATTTTATATTGGAAGGGCATAAAGATACCTGAAGCAGCGCATCTACGAACATTTGTACAACATTAAGAAGCTAAATTTGAATAATGCCCTAACGAGGCATATAAATCAGTTTCCATCACATGCATTCCTATTTTTTGTTGTCGATCAAGTGCTTGATATGGATGGGGGGCCTTTAGCCCTGAAATGGATGAAAGGGAATTAATATGGCAACTGAGGTTTAATGCACATTCCTTTCCTGGGCTGAATGACAACTTATCTATTAAATGTTTGTTAAAACTAAAATCATGTCTTAGATGAGTTGAATTTAATGTGAAGTTATTGATTTCACTAAAATGTAGCTTGCTCTATGAGCATTGATGTTTGGATTTTTAATAGTAATGTGATATATATATATATATATATATATATATATATATATATATATATATAGTTTTATGTTCATGTTTCTTTAAGGATAATTTCAATATGCAATTAATGTTTTAATTAATGTCTTTTGGAGGGATATATAAAGGGCTTGTTGTAATTCATTATTTGTCTGATGAAGTTTGCTTATGAAGTAAACAAAAGCGGTAACATTACTTTCAGCCGGTTTGGTGTGTTTTTTTGGTCTCTTTTTGTATCTTCAGCTTGTTAGCATGGAGCTTTTTATTAAATGTGCTGGAAACCAACAGTTTTATTCTTAACTTCAAAATGTGGCTTCAGGTCCTGTAGAAGGATTCCTCAGCAGCCTATTAATCAGATATCCTTCAGCAGCCTATTAATCAGATATTTAGTAATATTTAATCAAAACTGAGGCGGGACCTCCAGCAAGATACCATGTGGGTTCCATCCTGTTCTCTCTGACAACTTAGTAGTTCCCTATATTATTCAGGCATGTCCAAAGGTCAGTTTCGGGTTTACTCTCCAGTCCAGCTGGTGAATCTGGGAATCTTGAGGCAATGTTACAACTGCCTTATGTATACAGACCACCCTCTCCTCCTCCCAACAAGCTCAAATATATGTGAGAGATGCAACTATATAGCCAAACTGGAGGCTGAGCTTTCTCAACCCAGTACTGGCACAGCCAGTCAGGAGGAGAAGGTAACCACACACACCACAAATCCAGTCTCACACAGACCTATTGCATCAGAAAACCAAACACATAAACACACAAAACATACTCAGAGGCTCTAAATAAAAATCTGCCTAAGCAGCAGAGATCTCCAAAGCAGACCTCTAAGCAAACCCTACCACGAAACAATACCCACATAGCACATAGCTCACAAAGTCAGTGTGCCACACAGTCACAGCCCTTAAGGCTAAACAACACACCTAATACACTTGTAATAGGTGACTCTATTGTCAGACACACTGACGTCCCACTCACCAGACTGAACTTGGAGAAGGTCACTGTAAGCTGCCTGTCGGGTGCCAGGATCCAGCACATAACACAAGCACTCAGGTCACTCCAAAGCAAGTACAAATATGACTCCATCATTGTCCATGCTGGTGTGAATGACCTGAGACGTACCTCTCTGGACTACATGAAAAGAGACATAGAGGAGCTCTCTGATCATGTAGCCCAGGCCGGTATTACCCTGACTTTGAGTAGCATCTTCCCTCACCAAGAATGATGCCACAGTATAAAGGCAAAATGATCGATTTTAACAATTGGCTAAAGTATTGGTGTCATTCAAAGGGGATCCAGTGTCTGTCAGCCTGGGATGACATGCTCGACAAGCCACGTTGCTTCACTAGGGATGGCTTGCACCTGTCACCCCTGGGTTTTCGAATACTGGCAAAGGCTCTTGCCTCCCCCATAGTGGCTTTTTTAGGCAAGGCTCAAAAGACAAACCGACCTCTATAGACAACACAAAGAAAAAAAAACTAAGGGTAATGCTGCTCAATGCCAGAAGTCTAAACCTCAAGATGCACGGACTCGAGACTCTCCTCAGTATGGAGAATATCGATATCTGTGCAAACAGAAACCTGGTTCAAGGCTCCCGAGAGCACCCCAGCACTAACAGGTTATACTTCATACCATGCTTTTCGGCCCCAAAACTCAGACCAAACCACAAAAGGAGGGCGGAGTATCCATATTTATCAAAGATACCCACACCTCCAGGTTAGTGGCACTGCACAAAGCATCGCAGACCATCCATGTGCAACTAACAGTGGGCAAAACTGCCTTTCAGTTTGTAGCCTGCTACAGACCACCCTCGCAAACACAGGAACCCCACTCGGCTTTCCGGAGAACACTGGAGAATATGAAGGTCTCTCCAAACACCATTATATTGAGTGACTTCAACTACCAAAACATTGATTGGGAAAACTACTCAAGCCCAAACAACCTCGCCCAATGGTTCCTAGAATTTATAAACTCAAATGCTATGGAACAACTGGTCACCACTCCCACAAGAGGGGAAAACATATTGGATCTCGTCATCACCAACATGGGGTCTCTCTGTTCCACACCAGAGGTATACCCCTCATTGGTAAGATCAGACCATAAACTAATCTCACTGGACATCCATATTCCATACCCACCCTCAGCCAAGGAAACCACGGTGAAGAACTTCTCAAAAGCAAACTTCACACTTTTAAAAACCGAGGTGGAATCCTTCAAAGCCCCCGGGCCAGTGGAAAATATGGCCCAAAATGCAGACTCCTTTACAAAAGCATACTATGGACACCTACAGGAATGCATGGAGCATGCTATCCCAAATAAAACCAAGACTCACTCCTCCAAAGGCAGGAGACCTGTCTGGTGGACTCCAGCCATAAATAAGCTATACAACAGAAGGAGAAAGCTACTACATGATAGAGCAAAATCCCAAAAAGGGAAGGCGGCTCTGATCAGTACTAGCAATAAACTACGATCCCTCATAAAAATCATCTAAGGCCAGCTTCGAAAGAAAAATTGCACAAGACACTAAAGATAATCACAAGGCCTTCTTTAGTTATGTCAGGAACCTGGGAAGCAACTCCCAGATATGCTCTGAGTTAGTGCAAAACGACAAAAAATACACTGAAACCACAGACATTGCCAACATCCTGGCAGAAAGGTTCAGTGCAAACATCTCCCCCCCTTCCCCCCCAAAAGAGCAAATGTATATTTCAACAGAGTGTAGCCTTCCTGAGATCACAGATGCACAGGTGAGAGCTGCCCTCTCCAAAGAAAAAACACAGCATTAATGGGACCAGACGATGTCCCGGGCTGCGTCTTACATGAGCTCCAAGAAGAACTAAATCCTCATATAAAGTCACTGTTCAATCTCAGCCTTACAACAGGATATGTACCCAAGGAATGGCATACAGCAACAGTGGTCCTGCTCCACAAAGGTGGTGCCACAACGGACCCCGGAAACTATTGCCCTATAAGCCTGACTAGCCTGGTTTGCAAAGCTATGGAGTGTATCATCATGGAAATCATAAACAAAGACATTGGGAACCTCCAGACACTGGATCCTACCCAATTCAGCTTTGTTAAGGGCAGATCTTGCCTCTTAGGTTCATAGGTTCATAGGTTTATACTAGGCTATCTGCCCTAAGGCATTTATAAGCCTAGCCCAAATTTTTGTGGCTTACGCCACCCCTTATATGAAAAAATACTGTGCCCATTAGTTTGTTGTGCCTCTGTCCAGCAGTGACACAGAGATGATTCCCGGGATAAACCTATGATCTCCCATCCACAGGTCAAGATTTCTCTTGAACAGAGCCAGCGAGGTGCTCTGCCTCACATGGATCAGGATTTTATTCCACAGCATAGGGAGTCTCTGAGTGATAAATCTATCCCTCCAGCATGTCCTATTTATATCCGTGCTAAGGTTTAAGTCACTTGCTCTAGTGGTTTTGGTGGATTTGGATTTTTTGAGGTGGAGCATGTCCATTAATTCCGGGTTGGACATGGCCTTGTATGTCAGGTGCAAGTCACCTCTGAGCAGATGGTATGCAACTGAATTGCTGGAGTTTCTTCAATCTGGCAGCATATGACAGATTTTGGAGTCCCTTTATCCTTTTGGTGAGGAACTTTTGGGGTCTCTCCAATTGCTGCAGATGTCGGGTGAGATACATCCCGAATGGGGCACTGTACTCGATCATTGGTCTGATAAGTGAAGAGTACAGGGGAACAATGACCTCACTAGATCTGGATGTGAATCCCTTCATGATCAGGTGGGCAATGTAGAAGGTCTTTCTAACCACTTTAGCAATGTGAGTGTCAAAAGAAAGGCCACTGTCAACCTGGGTCCCCAGGTCCCTGATAACCTCTTCTGTGCTTAGTGGATTGCCACCTATATGGTAGCTTGGGGCTACCTTGTTTTTCCCAAAGGGTATGACTATACATTTTTTGGCGTTTAACTTCAGGCCATGGCTCTGGCACCAGCTATCTGTTTCCGTGAGTCCCTTCTGAAGGATATCCGTGTCCGATGCACTTTCCACTATGGCGCCCAGTTTGCAGTCGTCTGCAAACTTTGTC
The DNA here is from genome assembly GCF_019279795.1 of Protopterus annectens. Taxonomy (NCBI): domain Eukaryota; kingdom Metazoa; phylum Chordata; order Ceratodontiformes; family Protopteridae; genus Protopterus; species Protopterus annectens. The sequence continues at coordinate 1,135,196,378 of NC_056732.1, read as the reverse complement.
AGCCAAAGTCCTCCCATGTTGGCCTGTACTTCTGAGAAGTAAATGCTGAACAATAGGGGGCCAAAGACCGAGCCCTGTGGGACACCTCTTGTTACCGGCTTGGAGTCTGACATAGCGCCAGCAACTCTAACCCTGTGGGTTCTGTCCTTAAGCCAGTTTGCAACCCATCTTGTGACATACGGGTTTACATTTAAGGTGGTAAGTTTTTCTACAATACCCGAGTGGGGTATTGTGTCGAAGGCCTTTGCAAGGTCAAGGTAGGCTGTATGGACTGCCTTTCCCTCATCAATGGCCTTGGTGACTGTTTCGAAGAAGTCGACCAAGTTCAAAAGGCATGATCTGCCCTTGACGAAGCCAAACTGGGTCGGGTCCAATGTCTGCAAGTCCCCTATATCTTTGTTTATGAGCTCCATTATGATCCTCTCCATAGCTTTGCAGACTAGACTTGTTAAGCTTATGGGGCGGTAATTACCAGGGTCCGTAGAGGCACTGCCTTTGTGGAGTGGGACCACAGTTGCCGTACGCCACTCCTTGAGCACGTATCTTGTGGTAAGGCTGAGATTAAACAGCTGCCTTATGTGCGGGTTTAATTACTCATTTAGCTCGTGTAGCACACAGCCAGGGACACCATCCGGTCCCATTGATGCTGTGTTTTTAGCTTTAGAGAGAGCAGCTTTCACCTGCGCATTTGAGATGTCTGGGAGGCTACACTCTGCTGGGATAGTTATCTCTCCTTTAGGGGGGGAGAGGGGGTGAAGTTTGCACTGAACCTGTCTGCCAGTATGTTGGCAATGTCTGTGGGTTCAGTGATTTTTGTATCATTTTGGACTAATTCTGAGCATATCTGGGAGTTTCCACCCAGGTTCCTAACATAGCTGAAAAATGCCTTATGATTGTCCTTTGAATCCATGGCAATTTTTCTCTCAAAATTGGCCTTAGTTGATTTTATGAGTGCTCGTATTTTTTTACTAATAATGATCAGGGGTGACTTCCCTTTTATGGATTTTGTTCTATCATGTAATAGCTTTCTCCTCTTATTGTAAAGTTTGTTAATGGCTGGGGTCCACCAGACTGGACATTTGCCCTTTGTGGAAAGAGTCTTGGTTTTATTTGGGATTGCCTGATTCATGCAGTCCTGGAGGTGTTCATAGAAGGCATTTGTAAGGGCTTCCGCAGCTTGGGTTGTGGTTTCCACTGGCTCAGGGGCCTTGAAGGATACCACACCAGTCTTGAGTAGTGTGAAGTTTGCTTTAGAGAAGTTCTTCACTGTGGTCTTTTTTGTTTGGGGTGGGGGCGGGATGTGGATTTCCAGTGAGATTAGTTTATGATCAGATCTCACCAATGAGGGATATACTTCCGGTGTGGAGCATTTTGTCCCCATGGTTGTGATAATGAGATCTAGTATATTTTCTCCTCTTGTGGGAACAGTGACTAGCTGTTCCATGGCATTTGAATGTATGAACTCCAGGAACCGTTGGTCTAGCAAGTTAGGGCTTGAGTAATGTTCCCAGTCTATATTCGGGTAGTTGAAGTCACCCAATATGATGGTGTTTGGAGATACATTTATACCCTCCAGTGTCTTCAGGAAGGCTGTGTGGGGTTCCTGAGTTTGAGAGGGTGGCCTGTAGCAAGCTACAATTTGTAGAGCAGTTTTGCCTATGGTTAGTTGCACCTGGATGGTTTCCGAAGCTTCGTGCGTTGCCACCAACCTGGAGGTGTGGGTATCCTTTATGAATATGGATACACCCCCTCCTTTTGTGGTGTAGTCCGGGTTTTGGGGCCGGAAAGCATGATATGAGGTAAAACCTAATAGTGCCGGGGTGCTCTCAGGAGCCTTGAACCAGGTTTCAGTTACAGCACAGACATCGATGTTCTCCATACTGAGAAGGGCCTTGAGTGCATGCATTTTGAGATTTAGACTTCTGGCATTGAGCAGCATTACCCTCAGTTTCTTCCCATTTTTGTTTTCTAGGGTTGTAGGTTTAGAATTTGAGCCTTGCCTAAAAAAGGCACTATGGGGGTGGCAAGAGCCTTAGCCAATATCCGGAATCCCAGGGGTGACAGGTGCAAGCCGTCCCTTGCGAAGCAGCGTGGCTTGTCAAGTATGTCATCCCAGGCAGACAGACACTGGATCCCCTTTGAATGACACCAGACATTAAGCCAATTGTTAAAGCTGATCATCTTGTCTCTATATTGTGGCATCATTCTTGGTGAAGGAAGGATACTGCTCAGGGTCAGGGTCATACCTGCCTGGGCTACATAATCAGAGAGCTCCTCTATGTCTCTTTTCATGTAGTCCAGGGAGGTACATCTCAGGTCGTTCACACCAGCATGGACAATGACTGTGTCATATTTGTACTTGCCGTGGAGTGACCAGAGTGCTTGTGTTATCTGGCGGATTCTAGCGCCTGATAGGCAGCTTACTGTGACCCTCTCCTTGTTCAGCCTGGTGAGTGGGACGTCAGTGTGTCTGACTATGGAGTCACCTATGACAAGTATGTTTGGTGTTGTATTTGGCCTTAAGGGCTGTGACTGCTTTGCACACTGCTTTTGTGGTTTATGTGTTGCTTGTGGGGTGTCTTGAGGTAGCAGTTGTTTGGGTGTCTGCTTTGGAGGCCTCTGCTGTTTAGGTAAATTTTTACTCAGAGCCTCCGAGTATGTCTTTGTGTGTTTATGTGTTTGATTCTTGAACCTGGTCGACTACTTTGAAACAGTTACCAAAGCCATAGATGAAGGGAAGGTAGTCCACACAGCCTACCTGGACATCGCAAAAGCCTTCGACACAATACCCCACTCGGGCATCATAAATAAGCTCACCAGCTTAAATATCAACCCCTATGTCACAGGATGGGTTGCAAACTGGTTCAGGGATAGAACCTCCATGGTTAGAATATCAGGTGCCATGTCAGACTCTAAACCAGTTACAAGTGGCATCCCACAAGGCTCAGTCCTGGGACCTCTCTTGTTCGGTATATATTTCTCCGAGGTACAGGCTAACATGGGTGGACTATGGCTGACCAAGTTCACAGATAACTGCAAACTAGGTGCCATAATCGACTCTCTAGCTGACACAAGCATCCTCCAAAAGGATCTCACAGAGACGGATAATTGGTGCCAGAGCCATGGCCTAAAGCTAAATGCCAAAAAGTGCATAGTCATCCCCTTTGGGAAAAACAAAGTACCCACAAATTACCACATAGGTGATAATCCATTAAGTACGGAAGAAGTAATTAGGGACTTGGGGACCCAAGTAGATAGCAATCTCTCCTTTGACAATCACATTGCCAAAGTGGTTAGAAAGACCTTCTATATAGCCCACCTTATCATGAAAGGGTTCACATCTAGATCAAGAGAGGTCATTGTGCCCCTTTACTCATCACTTATCAGGCCCATAATTGAATACAATGCCCCATTTGGGATGTACCTTACCCAACACCTGCAGCAACTGGAAAGACCCCAAAAGTACCTCACCAAGAGGATCAAGGGACTCAAACAGATGCCCTATGCAGTTCGGCTAAAGAAACTCCAGCTCTAATCAGTTGCATACCGCCTACTCAGACGCAATCTGTGTCTGACGTATAAAGCCATCTCCAACCCAGAATTAATGGACATGCTTCACCTCAGGAAATCCAAATCCCTTAGAGCTACATGCTCCAGGGACTTGAACCACAGCACAGAAATAAATAGGACATGCTGGAGGGACAGATTCATATCCCAGAGGCTCCCCTCACTCTGAAATAAAATCCCAATTCATGTTAGGCACAGCCCCTCACTGACCCTCTTCAAGAGAAATCTTGACGAGTGGATGGGAGATCATAAGTTTACCCCTGGGATCTCTTCCGTGTCCCTGCTTGACAGAGGTACAGTAAACTAACTTTAAAAGGGCTACCTTCTGTGACCTACTATACAGAGGCACAGTCAACTAATCTAAAAGGGTGGCGAAAGCTAAACACACTCTGGCTAGGCTTATAAATGCCCTAGGGCAGATAGGCTAGTATCAACCTATGAACCTATGAACCTATGAACTGAGGTCCTCTCTTTATGCCGCTGCAGCAAACCTTGGAAGATCAGGATAATTATTGTCTCTTCTCTCATGATATGTATATAGGGCTTTGTTGTTGACTTTGCTTTAGTAATGAAAGCTCGGTTTTGGTACTTTAAACATAATTTTGAAGGATTTTGAGGGATTTTGTAGACATATTAGGATTATGCCTTAACAAAATCAAAGTGCTTATTAGAGACTGATTGAGGTGCCTTCTGCTGGTCATGTTCATTTACAGTTGGTAGACAACAAGCCTAAGTACTTGTTTTTTTTTACAATGTCCCATATTTGTAGAATTTATTAGTTAAAGCTATGTTACACACTATATTCTTCAGGTAAAATGTTTATGTGGTTCACGGACTAAACTTTACATATTCCTACACTGTACATATTCTGATCTAATCATTGAGCCTTCCTTACTCTCAATGAAATTAGCAACTGGGTGATTAGCAAGTAGAAGATGCAACTGAAGGTTTACAGAGTTTGCTGTAAAAACAATTCTCATTGGATAGAAAATTGTTACTGTTATATGGCAATACCAGTATCCCAGTTAACCAAATGAGACTCAGTTGTGTTTTTATCTGTTGTTTTCCACTGGGTCTGATATTTGTTTTGTAGGGCTTTGTGGTGCATTTTGACATGTTTTGATATGGATTTTTATTCCTGATCGCATGAATTTGTTTCAGTTTTATGAGAAAAGTGAATTTATTTTTTGCAGTGAAGTGCAGAAATTATGATGTGTTACTTAAGCGTTGCTTTCTTTTAAATGTGTTTGGTCTTACTTCTTGGCTGTATAACAATGGATGTAATATACTTAAATCCCATAAGTGGATGTGGAGATAGACACTACAACATTTTCCTTTTATATTCAACTGTTTTTATATTTGTGTATTCAGCATTCCTGGGTTGATTTCAATGGTTTCATTTATAGGGTAATCAATTTAGTGACACAAAATCGTGAATATATTTGTGATAGTAAGAAGGCCTTGTGGTATAAACCACAAAAGGCAACAAGCAATGTAACCCAATTAATTAAGTAATCAATTAACTAACTGAAATTGTCTTCATATCATATACAGTCTAAAACCCTAACAATTGTACAGGGGCTACAAAAGATTTTTTCCTGCATTTAGTCATAAGAAATAACATCTCCCTTTAAAGAACACCACTTAAATGTAGTTGGCCCTCTTGTTGGAAAGGGAAGAGTAGCAGGTGTATCAAATGTCCAACAGATCTTCCATGACTGTTCATGATGGATAAAGTAGAATGGGATACCCTTAAATACCTATGGGATCCAATTAATCATTTAAGAAATGAACGTAAAAAAAACTGAGGGAAGTTTGACAAAGTTATTTTCAGTGTTAGTGGAGGCTTCATCTTTCTCAAGTGTTGTACAACCCTAAAGCCGGTATATATATAAATTCAGGGGCTGTGTAGGTATCACCCTAGATGGTAGCTGCAGACTTCTCCTTGCAAATTAATAATAATAATAATAATAATAATAATAATAATAATAATAATAATAATAATTAATTGAAAGCATTTTTACAGAATTTGTAAAGGTTTTTACATTCACCGAAACTCCTATTACTTAACCAGCATGTATTCAGTGTTCACAAGCCCAGTCTAGTTATATATGTTTTGCTAGACAGATGATGATTAAGTACAAATATGTTCTCGTAAATGCCTTGGGATATGGCTCAACAATAAGTTATGTTCTCAGAAATGTTCAGTATATCTGCAATTAAGGCTCTTGTTTGTATTACTATATCATGTTTTAGTGATTTTGAAACCCAGATGCCTGCTTTTAGTTAGATAATATGGAACAGAGTGAAGAATGCAGCAACCATCTCTAAAATAAAACTAAACATATACATATGATGAAATGTATACAACAAAGTTTTACAAAGAGAATTGCCAGTATGAAGCATCTGTCTTAGCAGTAGATGTTATATTTTCTTAATCAGTATACAAAGAGATATTAAAGACTTCCAAGAGACATTGTAATAATGTAGAAAGTATTTAAGGATATGCAACTCTTTAGCAACATAGGCCTGATATAAGTAGAAAATGTGGATATAATGCTTCTAATGCTGGAGTGTCACCAGAGCGTAACAAAGGAACTTGCTTTACAGTAGGATAGTGGATGAATGTAATTCGCTGCCTGCTGAAGGGAGGAGGACAATTATGATTAAGTATTTTAAGAGACAGGCTGATATGCTTATAGGTTATGTAAAATATCAATAGGGTCTTAATCAGATTCAAGTAATAGAATTCACGACTAAAACACTAAATCCATGATTTGTGAAAATAAGCATATAAAACTCACCCCAATGAATGATAGCAAACATGGAAATATTTAAGCAAAACCTGATACAAATGTAAAATAGACATAACATACACCATTCAAACAAAACATGCAACCCAGCAGCAGCATTGTACCCCCTAGCACCCCAATGTGGGAGGCTCTATTCATCACAAACTTCTTCCTTGCATATAAAAACCTCAATTATACAACCACATGGAGGTTAGCAAGTCTGCCAACCATGGTATTTCCTGACAAACTAAGTTTATTTTTGATTTAAATGACAATAAATACTGTTTCAGCACAGAAGTACTTTTTATTCCATGGGTTTTGAAACCCAGTCTACAAAGCAAAACCTGTGACTCATAGGGGTTTAATGGCTAAGGTTTGAAACAAGTATGTACTCTTCCTTACAAACAAATGGGCAATTTGCTGTGTATTTCACAGGGAAATTAATTGAAAGTTAGTATCAGCTGAACCAATGCCCCTTTATCTCCTAGAGATATATTTGATCTGATGGAAGCTTGCTATTTTAAAAATGTGTGAATTTTAATGAATATCTTGTGACCATGTTGCAGGACTACATTTTGTATTCTTTGTGTGGCCTGAAGTTTTGATTTTTATTAGCTAAAGCACAGATGCTCCATCATGTAATTCCAGTTCTTGTATACCACTATTTGTAGCATTTTTCCCTTGTAATGGATGATAAACATAGACTGGGAGCATTACTCTAGCTCCAACACCCTAGCCCAAGGTTCCTAGAATTTATAAACTCAAATGCTATGGAACAACTTGTTACCACTCCCACAAGAGGGGAAAACATACTGGACCTGATCATCACCAACATGGGGACTCTATGCTACAGACCAGAAGTCTATCCCTCACTGGTAAGATCAGACCATAAACTAATCTCACTGGATATTCACATCCTGACTCCACCCCCTGCCCTGAAAACCACAGTGAAAAACTTCTCTAAAGAAAATTTCACACTCCTCAAAACCGAGGTGGAATCCTTCAAAGCCCCCGGGCCTGTGGAAAATACGGCCCAGACCGCAGAATCCTTTATAAATGTATTCTATGAACACCTTCAGGAATGCATGGATCATGCAATCCCAGATAAAACCAAGACCCAATCCTCCAAAGGCAGACATCCTATCTGGTGGACCCCAGCCATAAACAAACTATATAATAGAAGGAGGAAGCTACTACATGATAGAGCAAAATCCCAAAAAGGGAAGGCATCTCTGATCAGTATTAGCAAAAAACTACGGGCACTCATAAAATCGTCTAAGGCCAGCTTCGAGAGAAAAATTGCACAGGACACTAAGGATAATCACAAGGCTTTCTTTAGTTATGTTAGGAACCTGGGTGGGAATTTACAGACATGCTCAGAATTAGTCCAAAATGACAAAAAATACACCAAACCCACAGACATTGCCAACATCCTAGCTGACAGGTTCAGCGCAAACTTCTCCCCCCCTCCCCACCAAAAGGGCAAATATTTATCCCAGCAGAGTGCTGCCCCCCTGACATCTCAGATGCACAGGTAAGAGCTGCCCTCTCCAAAGCAAAAAACACAGCATCAATGGGACCAGACGGTGTCCTGGGCTGCGTCCTACATGAACTCCAAGAAGAGCTAAACCCAAACATAAAACTACTGTTCAATCTTAGCCTTACTACAGGATATGTACCCAAAGAGTGGCGTACAGCAACAGTGGTCCCTCTCCACAAAGGTGGTGCCTCAACGGATCCTGGAAACTATCGCCCCATAAGCCTGACTAGCTTAGTCTGCAAAGCTATGGAAAGGATCATCATGGACCTCATAAATAAAGATATTGGGGACCTACAGACACTGGATCCTACCCAGTTCGGCTTTGTTAAGGGCAGATCCTGCCTCTTAAACCTGGTTGATTTTTTTGAAACAGTCACCAAGGTCATTGACGAGGGGAAGGTGGTCCACACAGCCTACCTGGACCTTGCAAAAGCCTTCGATACAATACCCCACTCGGGCATTATAGATAAGCTCACCAGCTTAAATATAAACCCCTATGTCACTAGATGGGTTGCAAACTGGCTCAAGGACAGAACCCACATGGTTAGAATTGCTGGAGCCATGTCAGACTCCAAACCAGTTACAAGTGGCATCCCACAAGGCTCAGTCCTGGGGCCCTCTCTTGTTTGGTATATATTTCTCGGAGGTACAGGCCAACACGGAAGGACTGTGGCTGACTAAGTTCACAGATGACTGCAAACTGGGCACCATAATTGACTCTCCAGCCGACACAAGCATCCTCCAAAAGGGCCTCATAGAAACAGACAACTGGTGCCAGAGCCATGGCCTCAAGCTAAATGCCAAAAAGTGTATAGTCATCCCTTTTGGCAAAAACAAAGTGCCCACAAATTACCACATAGGTGGTAATCCATTAAGTACAGAAGAAGTAATTAGGGACCTGGGGACCCAAGTTGATAGCAATCTCTCATTTGACAACCACGTGGCCAAAGTGGTTAGAAAAACATTTTATATAGCCCTCCTAATCATGAAGGGATTCACATCTAGATCAGGGGAGGTCATCGTCCCTCTTTACTCATCCCTCATCAGACCCATAATTGAGTACAATGCCCCTTTCAGGATGTACATTACCAGACACCTGCAGCAACTGGAAAGACCCCAAAAGTACCTCACCAAGAGGATCATAGGGCTCAAACAGATGCCATATGCCACCTGGTTAAAGAAACTCCAGCTCTACTCAGTGGCATAGCGCCTGCTCAGAGGCGATCTGTGCCTGATGTATAAAGCCATGTCCAACCCAGAATTAATGGACATGCTGCACCTCAGAAAATCCAAATCCCATCGAGCTATGCGCTCAAGAGACTTGAACCTCAGCAATGAAATAAATAGGACATGCTGGAGGGACAGATTCATAACCCAGAGGCTCCCTTCACTCTGGAATAAAATCCCAGTCCAGGTTAGGCAGAGTCCCTCATTGACTCTCTTCAAGAGGAATCTTGATGAGTGGATGGGAGATCGTAGGTTTACCCCGGGTATCACTTCTGTGTCACTGTTAGACAGAGGCACAGTATACTAACCTCGAAAAAGGGCATAGCAAAATTAATTTAAAATGGGTGGCGAAAGCGAAATGCACTCTGGCTAGGCTTATAAATGCCCTAGGGCAGATTGCCTAGTATGAACCTATGAACCTATATGCACTGTTCTGTGTATGAGACCATGCTAACTTGGGGAAAGAGGAATGCAGTTTAGTATAATTTGTCTAAACTGTGCTAATTTATGTTAGCCAGATTGTGGAGTGTTCTTTCTATTTTGGAGATGTCATACTGTAGTATTTCATTAAAATATTCTTTATGAAAATGTGCATTGCCAAAGTTATGTTAAATCTACAGCATAAGACTCATTTATAAACAGTGAATCACAAATAAACAAGCAGATGTCAGTGCCAAATGTTCACTTACAGTTTCCTGAACTGGAGCAGCAGTGGTTAAAGATGCATGGGATATCATTTGGATGAAACAAATGTCTGCAACAAGGTGAGAGGAAGACAGAAATTGAACAGGAAGGACAAAGGGGAGGAAGAGGATATGGGACATAACTGTAATGGAGAGTTATGTCTTAGATTAGACCAAAAAATGTTACTGGGGTATAATGTTTGAGGTAACTGTAATCAGAGGCAGTGTAAGGAAAGGATGGTGTAAGGGTAGAAACAGCTGTATGTAATACAGAATCACATTTGATAAACCACAAATATTCAGCCGTCTACCATTTCCAAGCCTGTTGTTGGGTTTGTATATCCTAAAGTATGGGAGTTGTGGGGGTTTACATTATTTGTCTAAATGCAAGATGGACATTGGTAAGATAAGTCAGCAGGCCTCTGACATCACTAGATGGCACGGGCAGATTCTGAAACATTTTCATTCATAAAAAATAAAGAAAAGCTGCTGTGTAAGTATTTCTTTTTTTTTCTTTCTACATCTTCATTATTTACTTCCATACCCTTGTTTTATTGCAATTATTTAATTTAAAGATTATTCTTGAGTTTTAAAAGTCTGAGATTGGGGCATGAAGCCAACCTTGCATTTCATTCTCTTCAGCGGCAGGGATTAACAGTTCCTGAAACAAGGAGGGAAGGAACAGAGAAAACAGTATTTTATTTATAGTAAGGAAAATCAGGAGCCATTTCAGGCTTCAAAATCTTGAATGTATAATGGTTTATTCTGGCAGATTAATAGCTGCCTCATGTTCACTTTTTTCTTATGAAATTAAATATCTCTCAGAAGTGTAACTATGTCAAATACTGACACTTAATTCTTATCAATAGCCTCACCTTGTGGGGAGACACACATGCACGCGCACACGCACACATACACACACACACACAAACACACACACACGCACGCACGCACGCACACACACACACACACACACACACACACACACACACACACACACACACACACACACACACGCACACACACACACACACACACACACATGCACCCTACCACTAACAACGTAGAAGTTCTGAACACCATATGCATAAAATCACAACCTGTGCCTCAAAAAATGTTAAGCTCAACAATATTAAATCCTCATACATGTAACATATTGTACAGACCTCACAAGGATTGCAGTGAAACAAATATACAGGGACATCCTACCATGATATGGGGAGAGTATCTAACATCAAAATACTTGTAGTTAATACTGAAACAAGCCAGACTTCAACATCCATAAGGCAGTCATTGCAACCTAACAACCAAAAAAGAATACTAGTCAGGTGACTTAAATGTGCATAAAACAGACACATAGCACACTAGATATTATAAACAGCTTTTGATAGTATCTTTCCTTTCTGAGGACACAGATACCTTTCAACTATGTGAACAAGGATTACGTCTAATTATGTGGTTCTCAATGGAGTGAACAATCTAGGAAGGTCCTTTCTTTTGGCTATGCAAAAAGGTATGGCATATTGAACATCTTAGCAAGCATGAGAAAAACACACCTTATTTAGGGAAATCTTCCTTTTCCCCTGTATTGTATCTGAATATCAAGAAATACATTTGGCATTTAATCAGTAGCTAAGCTTATAATGACAGAATATTTGGAGCCTGTTAACCTTGATTTGCAGCTGAATGGGGTACCTCACATCTTTACCTTTCTCCAGCTGATGTGCTTTACCTTTCTCCAGCTGATGTGCTTTACCTTTCTCCAGCTGATGTGCTTTACCTTTCTCCAGCTGATGTGCTTTACCTTTCTGCATCTGATGTGCTTTACCTTTCTCCACGGGGATTACAAGTAATGAAAGGAAAACATTCTAACCCCACAGTGACATTTTAGACCATCAAATTCCAAGAGCATGAAAAATATGATGTATGCAATACATCTCTCTATGTATGTATGTATGTATGTATATATATATATATATATATATATATATATATATATATATATATATATATAAATGTGTGTGTGTGTGTGTGTGTGTGTGTGTGTGTGTGTGTGTGTGTGTGTGTGTGTGTGTGTGTGTGTATATATATATATATATATATATATATATATATATATATATATATATATTTATTGTTTTTTTTCCAACAACAAAAAGGTTGATTTACAAGTTGTACCTTTACTGAAACATGGCTTAAACTTCTAAAACATGGACCACACATTCCAGTGTATACCTTCTTTCAGTTCTGCTGGGATAAATATGTCAGTTTTTAAAAGAAAACCTAAAAGCCAGCAAGTTAGAAAACCACTCATGATTATAATTGCTGATGCAATAAGTAATATCAGTTGTACTGAATATAAATTTACAGGCATCTACTATATGCAATTGATGCTTATTACAGTATATGGTAATTTTGTGAGTATACAACAGAATGTGAAAATCAATAGAAATGTAACCTTTATGAGGGACTTTAACCACCCAAACACTGTCTAAACAACTCAGCATCAAATAAATATGTTTAAATATTAACTAGTTATTTTAATCAAAACAGTTTGGAACAAATAGTATGAACTCTATAGACAATAATATGTTTGCTATCATACTGAAAAATTGATTTCTGCTCTATATTCATGGTCATACAATCTATATTTAACACAAATTATGATACCCTCACCTTTAATTTAAGACCACAAACTTGGAGATAAACAAATTAGCCTCATAGACTTTACCAGTGATGTAATAAATGGCAAATTTGTGAAAACAGACTGGAATGCAATCTTTAGTGTCACAACTGTCTACTGAGCACACTGCAATCAAGTTTAATGATGTTACTGACTTCTTCACTTGAGTACATACAGCACTAAGTTAAAATATGCAGATAAATATAAAACAACTTGGCAAGTGTATAAAATCAGATATCAAAAAGACCTACTTATCTTTCAAAAATGACCATAGTCATAAAACCTAGTCTAGATGAAATACAATACAAAATTACTTAATTTTCTTAAGACATCTCCCATATATATGAACTCACCTTGGCCTCAAAGTCTAAATATTATAATAAGGTATTCTTTAAATATATCAGAAAATTGAAAAATAAAAAAATGGTGACTAGTATATTATCACTAAGCAATGAAGTGGCCACCAAGCCTCAGGCAAACAAATGTGTTTGCAGAAATTGCTTTTGCTCCACTCTTCCACTGGTGAACTAATTCATTCTGTCAACCACCAACTGACTTATGTGCTCCCACTTGGTGAGAACCTTACGGATCATGCATTCCTGTTGGGTGAGTAGGGAGTGTGGTCATTATCTATATGGTGGAATGGGTCTTTCCCCTATGCTCTAGCATCACAGCATGCATACAGTGTATAAAGGGTAATGTCACTGTTCTGCCCCTCACTTCTCTGCAAGGGACATAAGGCAGAAGGGTTAGTTATACCCTCTTACATGTAAGCATCACAGGTTGTTATGAGCACTCATCATATAGGTTATTTTCAGAATTTTATCCCTCTATTCTGCTAGCATTGCTGAAAAATGTTGTACAGTTTTACAATAAAGAAATGTACCGAGTAATATAGAAAAAAAATGAGAGAAATCCCATTTATAAGGACAGACATGACATCTGCTGCCAGAATTAAAACTAAAAGCCCAGGTTCCTTTAGACCAGACAACATGCTTGCTGGCTTCGTACAAAGAAGTAAGGAAAACCTAACTAAACCACTATTCATCATGTTAGCTTGTATACGCAAGAATCCCAAGCAGAGAAAAATACCACAAAGAATAAAAATCCAAGAAACCCAGGCAGATGGCAATAATGTACAATATGTTACCAGAAGGAGAGAAGATAGTCCATATAAATGAAAATAACCAAGAACTTTAATGAAGGCAAGCACTTTTGCTGTGAGATGCACTGCTTCATCAGACAACAACAATTACACAAGCAAATACCTATATACAAAAGCTCATTAAACATCAACCAATCATAAACATTAAAATTCCCTCCAAAAAAAAACTAGTTAAAACAAGTAGTTCTTTCAAGTGATATAGTGCATTTCTAAATTACAAAATTATTTAAGCCTTCTAGATTTCAATACTGGCTTAAGGGGAACACTGCCATTTAAGCCAGGGGCCCTATGTGCACCCAGCCTTAAAATCCATTGCAATTCAAAGCCCTCTGTCTTGTTTACAATATCCCTCATCCTCATATTTTATTCACAGCATATAGGAATATGTTCTGCACCTGCTTGAATAGTATGCTTGGCTAGAGCCCTGTACTCCAGAACTTTTCTAGTATGTGATCTCTAATTCTTTCCTTAAGTCATCAGTTTGTCTTCCCAACATGGAACCTGAAGCAAATGACACAATGCGTGATATACACAAAGTTTGTGGTGCTGCAATCCACTTTACAGCGCAATTGCCACAAATGGCCAGTCCCTGGGTGCTTGAAGAATCTGGATTCATCCACATATTCACAGTATGCACAAGCACCAAAATTATGGTACCAGCCCAATCCCTTATACCATCTCTCATTACTTTGGGATAGCACAAGTGCTGCTTCAGGTTTTTCTTATTCTGATAGACAAACCTGGTTTGGGATCCCAGAAGGTCTGAGATATTGTCATCCACCATCGAAATGTGCCAATATTTGCGAAAGATGTCCTTTACCAAATGTACATCTTGTGTATAAGATAAAACTGTTGGAATACCAGAAGGATGGTAGCTTGTATACTCATCTTTAAACTAGGATCGGCACTCAACATAAAATAAAACTTAATCGTGGTCATACAGAGTAACATACATGATCTACTTCTGTTGTTTATGGAGCAGTATTCATCTTGGAAAAGGAGCTCTTACTTTTTAAATCTTGTGACTTTGCATGAAGAGGTGACAAGTACACTACATGAAGATATGACATGATTTAATACTTATCTTGTCCTTGATAAGGTATTCAACAGTATCGGGTTATGACTGACATATTAAAATCATTCAGTGATAATCCATACATAATTTAATGGTAAAAACTCTTGTTAAGCCACAGGAAACAGCATGTTGGGTGCAGGTAGGGTGGGGTGTCTCTCTTCCCAAATAAATGTTACCGGTAGTATCACACAGGGCTGTCTGCTGGAGACATCTTTTTTGAGCTATTCCTCTCAGTTGTGTGTATGAAATGGTCCATCACTAACCACAAATCCTGGTGACTCTAAAGTGGGTAACATAACTAGTTCAGTAAAAAATGCCAAAGTTTTTAAAAACAGTCTTCAAAAACACACTTGTTGATCAATTTTAAAGATCTTACCATTAGTGTCAGTAAATGTAGTAGTATGAGACGAGGTAAAAGTGTATCAATTATGACTAAAATAAAAAAAAAATCAGAAAATGAAAAAAGTACCAAACCCATGACAAGTAAAATACAAACATGCAAAAAAAACTGAACAAGTGAATAAAGTTGAAATGCTTTAACAAGCACATTAAGCATGTGTTTATTATGATTACAAAATTAAGCAGTCAAATCATGAAAAAAGATGCTTTCACTAACAATCTAAGGCAATGGCAGATAATTTAAAATCTGAACAGTGTGTAATTAACAAAAATCAGAAAAGTATATTCTGTAGCCACTATACCATGCAATTGTGCATTTTATAGCCTTTGAGCAAGATCAACCTGAAAAGATAAAAACTTGAGAAACTTAAAATATTCAGAAAAAGTCATATGGGACTGCTATGTTTTGCTTTGTACATGTTATCTAAATGGGTACTCTTGCTAGATAGTAAGACAGTCAGCCAGAGTCAGTAACCATTTACACAAGATGTGCATCGTGTAGCGTAACATTTTGAATTCAGTAAGCTGTGTGCATTGCCACTTAAACAAGGTAAACACCGTACCATGCCAATTACAGCATAAGCAGCTGAACTGTTTGCTAATCAACCAATCCAAGTTAGAGGAGCTATACGACAAGCTATAAAGCAACCATGTAGACTCAGTGCTGATTTTCCCTGTGAATTCCAAAACCTATTGGAATACAGCCACGGAAATGAGTCTACACAGAAACAATGTTAGCGGCTACTGTTGCTTTAATTCATATGTATGTGTAACAGGCTGAAGTCTATGCTGCTGCTGCTGCTAACAGATCAAGGCCAAGAAAGAGAAGAGTTTTCAGACCCCATTTAACTTTTCATAAGCTACATGATGTGGAAATTGTAGAGTGCCACAGAGTAGATAGAAACACACTTCAGAAACTCTGAAACATCTGTCATCCTCAACTCAGACCCAGGGCAAACTGAGGGGAACCCATCCCAGTGGAGACTAAGGTAGGTGTAGCACTTAGAAACTTAGCTACAGGTAGCTTTCAGAGATCAATAGGGGACATGCTTGGGGTGTCATAGGCATCAGCATCCAGGATCCTCCATCAATTCCTGAATGTTATTCTCCAACATGTCAGTGACCGCATATATTTTCCTTGCACTCCTGAGGACAGGGCCAGAAGTATGCAGGAGTTCTACCATGTAGCACATTACCCTGAATTACTGGGTGCCATAGATTGTGCACATATAGAAATTAAGGTAACACCTAGGAAACAAGGAAGGCTCTACAAAAATAGAAAGGGCTTCCACTCTATTAACTTCCAAGTTGGAGTGTAATGCCAAGGGAATCATCTTGAATGTGTGTGCTGTCAATTCTGGCAGTTACCACAACTCATATATCTGGCACACCTCCCAACTATATCAGATGTTTGCTGGGGGATATCCCACAGGGTCATTTACTGAGGGATGCACTGCAACCATGGCTGATGACACCCATCAGAAATGCACCCCCCCCCAAAGAATGCCATAATTAGGCATCCAGAAATATCATAGAAAATGTGTTTTGCCTGCTGAAGTCATGGTTCCGGTGACTAGATACATCTGGGAAATCCCTGCAGTACAATCCATGGACACTTACTGAAATATTCACAGTATGAGCCATGCTACACAACATCATCCCAAGAAAACAGCTTCAGCAGGATCAACAAGGGGAAACAGCACACATCCCACCACCAATGCCAAGGTTAACACAGCCACAAGCAGATGAGAAATCAGAGTGGGAACCACCAGCTGCTTTGGGTGTAGGCAGATGTAAGCATGCTCAATATGCCCTTGCATTGGCTTAGAGATAATGCATAGCACACTCACTTACCACCTAAGGGCCTAAAACCTTCCTCCTATGCACACTGATACCTGGCAACTCTCACAAACTTTACCACCCCATGTATTGGCTGGGCACTGCTTGCATCAGACAGAGTCACCCCTGAGGTAAAACTGTTGCATATGCTGCATTTACAAGGTAAGTGTTGAACCAGGAGTGTATTGTGTTATAATATAAATTAGTGGTATATCTTTGCATTTTGTTACTTGGTATTAGAGAATAAGCAAACTGTACATCTGCACCTTGACTGGAGAACAAATGTTCTTCAGCAGGGTATTAATGTACAAGTAATTCCCTCTGAAAATATAGTCCTTTGCTTCATGAAAGCATCTCAAGCTGCTGTGAAGCTTGGACCGCAAAATAAAAAAAAACTAATGGCCACCATTACTTTACACTCACTAAGCAGCTCCTTTGCTGTTAAGCGAGTGTTAAAAAATAAACAGAAAAAACTGTGTGTGTGTGTGTGAGTGAGTGTGTGTGTGTGTGTGTGTGTGTGTGTGTGTGTGTGTGTGTGTGTGTGTGTGTGTGTGTGTGTGTGTGTGTGTGTGTGTGTTTGTGTATGTATGTGTATGTTTATGTTTCTGTCTGCATGTGTAAGTGAATGCATGCATGAAAGCAGAGGAGACTGCGTATGTGAGACTGAGAGAGAGTGAGAGAGATTAAGTGATCCTGTGTGAGTAAATGTATGTATGAAAGCAAAGGAGACTGTGTGAGATTGAGAGAGAGAGAGAGAGGTCTTGTGTATGTAGATCTCAACTGTCCAAATTTTCTCAGAATGTTCAGATTTTTGCCTTATATTTTTTTGTCTGTTCCTCAAAAATTTGTGGTTTTCGAAGTTTATTGGCAAATCAGTGAGGAGTGATTTCACCAAATAATGACAGGCATTTGAGTTTCATGTTTTATACCTTTCAGAAAATGCATTATAATACAAGATTGTTTATTCTAGCAACTTCCTACATTTATAAGAGCAATATTTAAAATTTGTACCTGTTTTGGGGCTTTGTCCCCCCATTATTTTTGGCTTTGTCCAGATTTTTTGTGCCAAGAGGTTGAGGGTTATGCTTGTGTAAGTGAATGCCAGTATGAAGCCAGAGGAGACTGTGTGTGTATGTGTGCATTTGAAAGCAGAAGAGACTGTGTATGAAACACCTGTGGTGTTAAGCCTCATAACACTCTGGGTGAGTGTTAATTACACATTAACACACACTCTGTTGGGCATTATTGCTTAAGTGTAAGCAAGTAAAAAGTGGGAGATTTGCACAGAAATTACCTTAACGTAACAACAGAGACTTACTTGGATTATATGTGTTCATTACTAAGTAGTAGGCCTCAGGCATCAAAGATTCTCACAGTCATACCTCTCAAAAGTACTGTTTATCACTGCATGGCCTCAGTTTAGCACCATATGTTTGTACTGGAAAATCATTAAAGAGAGAAGTTAAAAAGTAATGATGCACATTGCAGTTTCAGACTTTACAGCCCTCACAAGATCATCCAAAATAATGGTGGGAAATTTTGATACTATCAACTGTCTAACTTTCAAATACCAATATAAGTCAAAGGTGCAATTACCAGTTCAATATCACAAATGCAGATATACTAAGCACTACGTTAACTATGCACCCTGAGCATCAGTCATAAAGCTCCTGTATCCTTGAATCCAAAAGATACAAAATAGGATACAGCACAGTTATCATTACTGGCACAGGGTGTTTTGTGTGTGTGTGTGTGGGGGGGGGGGCAGGAAGTTTAGGCTGACACAAAAGGTAGTTGAGTGTGTGAGTAAGAAAGAGAAGCAGTTAGACATTTGGCTAAACCAACAAATGGCCAGTGAGACAAATGATATTTAAGCTGCACAGCTGAACCATATAACTGTTATGTGTGTCTCAGTAGGGGTCCTCCAGGTAAAATTGGTGTGTGACTGTCTGCATGAATACAGCCAAGCTCTGTTTTAGTTCAATGTCTTGGCATGTCAAACAGGTGTGAGTTGTACATAGTAGAGGTGGTAGTTCATCACTGTCATCCCTAAACATGAGAACTGGCTCTGCCAGAAGTTGCACAATGGCATGTCCACACCCACGGTCAGATGCACTGCTGCAACCTGAATGTGACTGATGTGTGCTGAATGAACTTCCTTCACAAGGATGCCCAGGACCATGAATCAATGGCCTGCCATGTCCAGGTGGCATGGACAGCTCACCCACTGATGGAGCAATGGAAGTACTTCCACTATGGGAGGATGATCAGACATGGCCACATTGTCTAACAGGAGTTAATGTGGCTGACCTATGCAACTGAGGATTCTGTTCCCCTCCCAACAGATGTTCCATCACAGATAACCCTCATTCCAACGCGTCATTCATCTGATCCATTGAATCAGCAATACAGTTGAGGCAGTCACATATGTCAGCCTGTGCCACATTTATAACCCTAAGTATTTCTTTGGAGTACCTATGAGAACTTGCCTGTGTCCCCATGATGGCCTTAAACATACGATGAGTGGCACAGGAAGAGACACCTGGATCAGGTGGAAGATGGACAGCAGGCATCCTCAGAGCACCTCTAACAACCCTACTGCATACCACCTCACCAATACTTTGACTACAGCTAGAGTCAATAGGCAAAGAAGCCACAGTAAGCACACTTCTCTAATCAATTGCTTTGCCATTCACTTGTCCAATAGCTGAGGGCTCACTGGAATGGATAGGCATAGACCTACTGGCTGTGTCCAATGGAACTGCAGGGGATGACTGTATGTCAGCCTCAGTGTCAGATTCAACCACTGCACCCCACAACTGTGCCACTGTTTGGCCACCATCATCACCAGAGTCTGCTGTTACACTGACATCAGGTGGTAAAAATCCCACACTTCCACTTTCAGGATCACTTGTGATAATAAGCAACAAACACAGGAATAAATAATACTAAAACTACTATACTCCAATATATGCTAACAAAACTACAGTGCTGTCACTATTAGACAATACAGCAATGCACACAACAGTCCTAACATCAACATCACACACTAAAATATTTCTTTAAATTGCTCATCATACATAAAAATGTTTGGCTTACCATCTGCAGATGAGGGTATCTTCTGCAAATAAGATGGTCCTGAAAGAAGTTAAGCAAAAGGTAAGAACAGCATCATCACAATTAATAGTAGCACAGGGGTAATACTTTTAGCCCTTTATATGCCCATTGACTATACTTTCAACAAGAACTTGGATGGCAACTCCAACCTTAGCTAATCAATCAGAATGTGTTGTTACCTGTAGCAATCTGCAATCTACCCCCCCAAAATAAATTATTGTGAAACAGAAGTAATGTATTGATTTCAGTTGTCTTACTATATAATAGTATTCAGCAACTGAGATACCAAAGCCTACCTGGAAGCTCTTCCTGGGACATGCTTGCTGTCCTTCAAACTGTTGCACCAATGTTGAGAACATGCTGTCATGCACTTTCCTGGGAGCTGTCTAAATCCCTGACTGTGGACAGGAACTCTTCATTTGGTGTTAGTGGTGGCTGTATAGCAGTGTCCCCAGTACCCATCTAATCATGGCCCACTGCCGCTGCTCTCTTCCTTTGCAGATGTGATCATATCAGTGGCCCTATGGTGTACCTGCTCATATGTCCTGCCATGGCCACCCACAGCATTAACATCATTGACAATCTGCCACCAAATCTGCATTCTGCATGATATATCTCACCATCCCCTTTCAAGCTCAAAGGTACCATGTTATCTAAAAGAGCCAATGATAACTTGGTTTTTAGCATCAATGAAGGGTGGTCTAAAAGGCTTGAGATGTCTGGGTGGCATAGCCCTAGGTGTCCTAAAAGGCAACAGAAGGATAATTTATTTATTTATTTGTTTAGCATTTTTGACCAGGAAATTCTGACTAGGACAGAGCCTATTTTCAGCATAGGCCCAGGAGAAATGCTCCAGATGCATGTGTTTGGAATGTGGGAAGAAACTGGAGTACCCTACGGAAACCCATGTGAATGCAGGGAGGACATGCAGGTTCTTCACAGAAAGCACCCCAGCTGTGAATTGAACTGGAGAACTTCTTGCTGTGAGGTGACAACATTAACTTCTGCATCACTGTGTATCACATAACTGCAAAATGACTGCTCTCATATGAAATAGAAAATGTGGCATCTCAGCATTACCCACTGAAGAAACATAAAACAGTCTAGAGATTTTAAATACAAACAACAGGCTGGATGCACAAAAAAGGGCAACAACAATAGCAACATATCCCTGTTTGTGCCCCCACCAAAACAAAGACAGACAAATTGCATATTTTGCTAACAAACCATCACTGAAATGCTAAAATTGCTTTCATATGAACTGTCCTTGAAACATACCTACAAATTTACCACAGATCATTCCATTTTAAGGTATTGCCAATCATGTATACCTCTGAAATGCCTTGACAAACATGTCCATGACATCAGTACACTTCTACCTAATGCATACCGGTTAAAGTGTAAAAGCCTATGTTTCAGATTTTCCTTAATTACATTCCAGCATATGCAGGATGTAGCTGACAAAATGCAAGCATACCTTCTCATGTTCAATACTCTTCTGTGCAGATAGATCCAAAAGTAATAGCCTCTGTTCTGTTTTCTCACCTTCACTTTTCATAGCTACATGGATACCTTTTTATATGGTGCAGCTTTAGGGCTGTTAGCAAGGTGAAGATGCAAATGAGGTGTGAACTGATTAGAATTGCTGAATCCCAAATTCTTGGCTCCATATAGGAGATGCAAACATAGTGCAGGCACTCCATCATTGTTTGTTTTTAATGGATTTTAACTGTGAATGATTACTGGTTGGCCGAAGGAAAACACAACAGCACTGCAGGCTGCCCTGCATCCAGTGGGTGTGTCAGTTTAGAATTATAATGAGTTAGATGTAAGATTGGAAATGTAAGTAAGCAGCACACAATTCACAGGTTCTGTTCATTAACATTCAACCTCACCTTCATTTGTTAGCAACTGCATATGATATTATTTCCATTTCATGTCCACACTCATTTCACAGCCAATTACATAGAACGACTTACAGACTGCATGTCTCAGATTACTGGTTAGATAAGAGAAGAATGATGAACAAACACAGAGTGGTAAGACAGAGCTGTATATTTGCAAGCAATAATCATAACTGATTGTGTGATCAATTAGTGTATTACATCTAAAAATTATAAATGTGCAAATAATAGTGGTATGGTTTCATATTACCGTAGATGATGTTGTGACTGTTTGCATGCAGAATGATTTCAGCTCTTGCTGCAAAGCTCTGTGTTTGCCAAAGAGGGATAATGTGCCTTTCCAGTGTTTGCAAGGTTTATTTAAGTGACAGTTAAAATCCAGATCTATGTAGAAATATCTCATGTGAACCAATATTTTTAGTGTGTATGTCATATACTGATTTTCCTCATTTCAACTACTTGTTCCTTTTTTCTTTTTTCTTTCTTTTTTCTTTCTTTCTTTCTTTCTTTCTTTGTTTTTATTTTTTTCAGGGGGCCAGTGTTTGTATGATGAGGCATTTAGCACACTCAGAAATGGAAGAAATGAATTTTGGGTTTAAATGGGCTTATCTCATTTGCACGAAGCACAGTAGTGTGCAAAACTGGATAACTGGACCACCCAGGAAGCAGACAGAACACCTGCAGATAGGACCCAGGCAGCCAAAAATAGAAACTGGACACATTCAATTAATTCTGATGGGCACTGCACAGACCCACTAAGTACCAATTTGTGGCTGTTAACACAGAGACCTTAAAAATGATTAGCAAATTAGGGAATGTTATCTAACTAGTCTTGTGGAAGCAGGTGTAAGTGTAGGGCTGAAATACAGATGGTCCTTGGATTTAGTACAGAATGTTCAACCTACTTTCTTACTGTTTTGACAGTGCAGTTTATAGCAATCAACTAAAAAATAGAAAAGACAAGTCTTACTTTAACATTCTTGTGGCAACATGTGTAAGTATAGGACTGCCATACACATGGTCTTGGGTTCTAATACAGGATATTCCATACACTTCTACTGTTGTTCAACTTCTCATTATATTCACTCTCACTTACAACACTTTAGGTAGTGGAGCTGAAATGAATGCTATGTATTAAGGATGAGACATCATTATTGTGTTTTTAGATGTATGACTGAGGGTATACTATTTACTATAGTTCTGAAAGTATAATTCTGCTATCTGGACTACCACGGGCTTCATTTTTGCCTAAGACACATACACAACTGGATCTATATCCAATAATCTTGTCAGATTACATGCACATACATGTGTAGCACCTCATACTGTCACCTGTATTTATGTATGATTCCTGACTATGTCTGAGTAGCACTTCTTCTGTGGCAAAGATGGAATATCAACACTGTAGAAGAAAATGTTTTGTCCCTTATGCTTAGGTTTGAATCCTAAAGTGTAGAAATCAAATTTTTCAGTGTATAAAGGTAAAACAGATGTCAGGTGATTACGTCTATGTCCCAACTACATGTCTGTAAATCTAACTGACCTAACAGTTACATTCTAATTTCCAATATATATTTCCATGCTACATCAGTATACGCCCCTCAAACTAAGACCAAGTGTCAGATTAACCTTCCAATTGCAATTATTTAATTCACCACTTTCTGTCACTGTTGCTATCTGTTTCACATTGTGCAAATGTGTTGCTTTGGTTTTGGACTACCAGTAGACATGATAACTGGAATTGGTGGGAAAGCATCATCTCCATTGCTCTAATTCTGCTGGTAGACATAGCTGGTGTTAGAGGGACAGGTGCCAGGTTTAGGGTACAGAGATGGTGTGTCCAGGAGTCCAGAATATTTATTGGACTCCTGGTTAAGCACCACAGTTAAAGGCTTCCATAGGGGGATTTTTCTGGCTCCCAGTACAAATCTGAGGAATGGAATAGTTTGGCTCAGGCTGCATCCAGTGCCACTGGTTTCATGCACACTGGAGAGCAATGTAGGCATCAATTTAAAGACTAACAAAATAGAAAAAGGGATACTTTCAACCATTGGTTGGAGGAATTTGAGGACATCCACAGCTGTTTTAGCATGAAATAAAGAGAGTACTTGTGCTGTACCTACTAATTTTTGCCATGATTTTCTTCCTTTTGTTATACACCCTACTGATTTTGTGATTCCACCAAGGTGGCTTGTTTTTTTAGTTAGTTCTGTATGTCTTCCTGGTGGGTACATCTGCCTCTATACAGCTATTAAAATGCTTGTACAGGATTTCTGTGAACAGTTCTGCATAGACAGCAGTGTTCTCAGTGTTTGAAATTTTGCCAGGTTATCACTTAATAGCAGGATGTTAGCCTTAGAGTAGTTCCTAAATATTTCAGGTTTACCTGAGGGGACCAGGTTTTATTTTCACTTCAAAGGAGACCATTTTGTGGTCTGGCATTACCAGGGAAGACATTACACTAGTTGGTGTGCAGCATGCTCCCATATTAGTGAGGACCAGATTCAATATAGTTGCTCCCCTAGTTGGTGTATTGACTACCTGGTCCAGGCAGTTTGTCTTTACAAAATCCAGGAATCTGTCTGCCTGTACATTTAGTGTTGTATAAGATTCCCACTTAATAGCGGGATAATTATTGTCACCCATGGATATGGTATGTGATTGGATGTGTTTCCAATAAGGTTAACTACATGGTATGGGTTTCCTGGCTCATAGCGGGGGACCTCTAGTTTGCAAGGAAGTGATATTGAATTTTGCCTATGGTGATTTGAAGATAGAGCAGCTCAAGTGCATTGTCCTGTTTGACCAATCTTGAGGTATATTTATTTTTGATGTAAATAGAGACACCTCAACCTTTAGTCCCTGTTTGTGAAGAAGTTGGTCTAAATGTGTGGAAGACATTATAACCTTACACTGTTGGTGCACTCTCCATTGCTTTACACCATGTCTGTGAGAACGCACAGATGTCAGCATTTCCTAGGGTGAAGAGACCTTCTAGGGAGTGGAGATTTTTGCTTAGACTCCTAGGACCGAGCAGTAATACCGTTAGATTTTCTTGGTTTTGATTTGCTGAGTCCGAAGTACTGCATTGCCTAAAAAGGCACTATGGGGGAGACAATGTTTTAGCTAATATTCAAAAGCTTAGAGAGGGGAGGTGCAGACCACCCCTGACAAAGCAGCATGGTCTGTTGACCATCTCCTTCCATGCTGACAAATATTTCACCTCCTTAGAATGACACCAGAAACTTAGCCAATTACTAAAGTCAGTCATCTTTTGTTTATTTTGTGCCATTATCATTGGAGTAGGTAAAATGTAGCTCAATGCTAGGTGCATAACAGCCTGAGACACATATTCTGAGAGCTCCATGATGTTAGTCTTCATATAGTCTTGGGAGGTACTTGTCATGTAATTTACTCCTACATGGACCATGAGTGACTCACACTGGTACTTGTGGCCCAGTGACCTGAGTGTGTGCACAATGTGCCAGATCCTAGCTCCTGATAAGCAACTGACCATGACTTTGTTCTTAGCCTGGTGAGAGGTACATCAATGTGTCTACGATTGTGTCTCCAATGATCAGACTGTTAGATGTGTGGTGGCTTGCCTTATGGGCTTGCTTATAGGTAGAGGTTCCATTAGATGTGGCTCTATGTGTTGATGTGGGTATTGTTTTGAGAGTGCAGTTGGGGTGGCTGAGGGTGTTTGTTATTTGTACTTCATCTAGGAGGTCTTTGGAGTTTCAGAAGATTACATTTAAGTGCCTCAGCATATGTAGGTCTATATATCTGCTTTGAAGTGAGTGTGATGGGTGCAGCATGTGTACTATTGACAACCTTACTGACAATAGGAGTACTTTTATGTGAGAACTTTGCCTCCAGTGACATTGTGTAGTTACATCTCTTACATACCATATCAGTTTGTTTGAGAATTAACTGGTTGTCAGTAAACATGAGGGAATTTCTACATTGCCTCAGGATGCCCATATCCACCAAGCTGGTAACAGAGATAGCGGGAAAGTTCATATCTATAGCAACAGACCATTTTTTTGTTCATAGGTTCATAGGTTGGTACTAGCCTATAAGCCCTAGGGCCTGTACAAGCCTAGCCATAACAATTCCCTGGCTATTTCTTCCCACAATATTTACTTCCCTGGACCCCTGTCTAGCAGGGTGACTGACGTGATCTGTGGGGTAAATTTCCTATTTCCCATCCAGTCATCAAGGTTCCTTTTGAAGAGGTCCAAGGAGGCGCTCTGCTTGAAATGTATGGGCAGTCTATTGCAGAGTATGGGGAGTCTCTGGGTCAGGAACCTATCCCTCTAGCATGCTTTGTTCATTGTGATGACAAGGTTTAGGTCCCTGGAGCATGTGGCTCTGATGGATTGGGATTTCTTTCAGTGTAGCATGTCCAACAGCTCTGGGTTTGACATGGCCTTGTATGTTAAGCAGAGATCGCCTCTGAGTAGATGATATGTTACAGAGTATAGCTGGAGTTTTTTTAGTTGGTCAGTATAAGGCATCTGCTTTAGGCCTGTGATTCTTTTAGTGAGGTTTTCTGTGGCCTTTCTAGTTATTGCAGATGTCTTGTGAGGTACATACCAAATGGGGCATTGTACTCTATGATGCGTCTAATGAGGGATGAGTACAGTGGGACAATGACCTCCTTTTTTCTGGATGAAAAGCCCTTAGTGATGAGGTGTGCCACATATAAGGATTTCCTGACTGTTGCGGCGATGTGGTTATCAAAGGTGAGACCACTGTCCACCTGTGTTCCTAAGTCTCTGATCACACTTTCGATGTTTAGTGTACTGCCACCTATGTGGTAATTCATGGGTACATGTTTTTTCCCAAATTGGATAACTATACACTTCTTGGCATTGAGCTTTAGCCCATGGCTCTGGCACCAAGCATCTGTTTCAGTAAGGCCCTTTTGTAGAATATCCACATAATTTGGGAATTCAATAATGGCTCCCAGTTTGCAGTCATCTGCAAACTTTGTTAGCCAGAGTCCCTTAGTGTTGGCCTGTACTTCAGAGAAGTAGATGCCAAACAAGAGCAGTCCCAGGACTGAACTCTGAGGTGCTCCACTTGTCACTTGTCTGGAGATGGATTTGGAGATGGCTACATTTACAGTGTGGGCTCTGTCAGTAAGCCAGTTGGCAACCCGAGTGACGTAGTGATTTATGCCCAGCTTAGTAATTTTATCGATGATTCCAGAGTGGGGGATTGTGTCAAAGGCCTTGACAAGGTTCAGCTAGGCTGTGTGGACCGCTTTACCCTCGTCCATGGCTCTGGACACTGATTCGAAGAAGTCAATCAGGTTCAGGAGACACGATCGGCCCTTCACTAACCCAAACTGTGTGAGATCCAGTGTTTGAAGGTTGCCATTGTCTTTGTTTATAAATTCCATGGCCTTGCAGATAAGGCTCGTCAGACTGATGGGATGGTAGTTCCCTGGATCCAAGGTGGATCCTCCCTTGTCTTGTAGAGTGGGATAACTGTAGCTGTGTGCCACTCAGTGGGCATGAAGCCTGAGGTGAGGCTATGATTAAACATGACACTTAGGTGAGGTGCCAGTTCATTTTGTAGTTCATGTCGTACACAGCCTGGGATGTTGTCTGGTCCCATGGATGCTGTATTCTTAGCTTTGGAGAGTGTGTTTTTTACCTGTGTGGCCATGATTACCGGAATTTGCAATCTTTCAGTATTGAGATGGGCCCTTTTGAGGGTGGGAGGAGGGGGGTGATGCTGGCACTGAATCGGTCTGCCAAGTTATTGGCAATGTCCTTGGGATAAGTATATTTAATGCCATTCTGTTGTAGCTCAGAGCAGATCTGAGCATTGCCATTTAGATTCTTGACATAGTTATAGAAGGCCTTGTGGTTGTCTTTGGAATCTTAGGCAATTTTATTTTCGCAACTAGCTTTGGAGGATTTTATGAGGGATCTCAGTTTCTTACTGAGGCTGGTAAGGGAGTTTTTTTGCCCTGGGATTTTCCTCTTTTCTGCAACAGTTTCTTCCTTCTGTTGTATAGTTGTTTATGACAGGGGACCACCAGATTGGCTTCCCTTTTTTGGAGGAGAGAGTCTTGGTTCTATTTGGGATGACACGATTCATGCATAAGTGGATGTGCCTGTACACTGCTTTAGTGTATGATTTGGCAGTTGAACTTTCAGTTCCTGTCTTCATGGTTGTCATGAAGTTTGTCAGTTCTGATTTGAGCAGCATGAAGTTGGCCTTGGAGAAGTTTTTTTAAAGATGTTTCCTTACTGGGGGGGGTGGGATGTGGATGTCAAAGGTGATTAGCTTATGGTCAGACCTGTCCAATGAGGGGGTGACCACTGGTGTGAAGCATCGATTTCTCATGTTGGTAATGACCAGATCCATGATATTGGAGCTCCTGATGGGACTATGGATTAGATGATCCAGGGCATTGGAATTTATGAATTCCAAGAACCGTTGGGCAAAGGTGTTGATACACGAGTAGTTTTCCCAGTTAATGGCAAGGTAGTTGAAATCACCCAGTATTAGGGTATTTGGTTGTATCTTAATATTTTCCAGTATGTTTAGAAAGGTGTAGGGAGAATCTTGGGGCATGGGGGAGGATCTGTAGCAAGCTACAATTTGGATTGTAGTCTTACCTAGTGTTAGTTGCAACTGGAAAATTTCAGATGCATTGTGTTGGGCAACCAGCCTGGAGGTGTGAGTATCCTTGGTGAATATGGACACTCCTCCACCTTTAATGTTTTGGTTCTGGTTTGTTGGCCATAAAGTGTGGTAAAGGTTGTAGCCTAGTATTGCAGGGGTGCTCTCTGGAGTCTTGAACCAGGCCTCAGCTACTGCACAGATATCAATGTTCTCCATTGTTAGAAGAGCCTCGAGAGAGCGCATTTTGAGGTTTAGACTTCTAGCATTGAGTAGCATTACTTTTAGATTTTGCATACTTGCACCTGTTACAGTGGTGGTTTTGTCCTTTGAGCCTTGCCTAAAAAAGGCACTATGGGGGTGGCAAGAGCCTTAGCCAGTAACCTGAATCCCAGGGGTGACAGGTGCAGAACATCTCTGGCAAAGCACCATGGTTTGCTGATCATGTCGTCCCAAGCAGACAGATACTGGATCAACTTTGAATGACACCAAAAGCTTAGCCAATTGTTGAAGTCAATCATTTTGTCCTTATACTGTGGTATCATTCTGGTTGAAGGCAGTATGCTACTCAGGGCTGGGGTCATACCTGCCTGGGTCACATGATCTGAGAGCTCTTCCATATCTCTTTTCATGTAGTCCAGGAAGGTACATCTCAAGTCATTCACTCCAACATAGACAATGACAGAGTCATATTTGTACTTGTGCAGTAACTTGAGTGCATGCATTATGTGGCAGATCCTGGCACCCGGCAGGCAGCTGACTGTAATTTTCTCCTTTTTCAGCCTGGTGACTGGGACATCAGTGTGCCTGACTATAGAGTCACCTATGACTAAAGTGCTGGGCACATTGTCTTGCCTTAAGGGCTGTTGTTGGGTGGCTCACTGGTGTTGTGAGCTATGTGATACTTTAGTTGTGATTGGTGTTTGTGTTTCAGCTTTGGAGGTCCTTGTTATTTGGGTAGGTTATTGTTAAGGGTCTCTGCATATGTGGGTTTAGTGTTGCTATGTGTGGGTGTTGGTGGTGAGGGTTTTGAAGGGCTATGTGTTGTTTGAGGTGTAGTACAGGTGTTAACCTTCTCCTCTTGATTGTCTAGCACATTCTTGGCTGGAGAGAGCTTTGCTTCCAGTTTGGCTATGTAAGTGCATCGCTCACAGGTTGTAGTGTTGGATGGTAGGAGGAGAGGGTTGTCTGTGTACGTGAGATAATTGCTGCATTGCCCCAGTATGCCCAGATTCACCAGGTGGACAGGAGAAATCACCAGAAGCCGACCCTTGTACATGCCTGGTTAGGTGCTTTTTTCCCTTACCTTAGCAAGGTACTTTGCAATTATAGGCTGTCTAGTGCCTATAATTAATTTCTCTTTATTAACAAGGAGATTTGAGTGCTTGTATCAGTTTAAGGGTTCCTAGTGCTTTCCAGCAGGTTTTAGAGCAAGTGCTAGTCACATGGACTCCAACCAGAAAGAGTCAGGAATCAATGCACTCTGCTCCTACTCTCGCCAGGATCAGAATATAAGCACATATTCCAAGCTGTCACATATAAAGCAGTTATTAAGCTCTCTGGTGATCAGCAATCTCTAGAAAATAATGTAACTGCACTCCTTCTCTCACCAGGAGAAAACAGAAGCACTAATCCCAAGATGACTACTGAGAGACAGAATGTGGGCTCTCCAATAACTGGTGGTCTTGCAATAGATGCTTAACGGTAAAATGAAAAATGGTTTATCCTAAACACTGCAATGTGCACTAGAGGAATTAGATGTGAAAGTAGGTAACTTAAGTTTTACCTGTCTAAAAAGTTAAGTTTTAGTGGAGAGTCACTATTTTTAAAACAGCAAGATAGATAGAAAGGGGGTGGTCACTTTTGTATTCTGGTACTATAGAATACAGTAGGATGGCCAATACATTTAAATAGTTGAAGGGGAGTGATTTCACATTTGATAATTTTGTGCTTCCTCACACAAGCCAATGAAAGCAGAGAGGAAATGAGATATATTATCAAATTAACATAAGGGGTTGGCAACTAGAAAGACAGTGGTGTTTAAGAACACAGCAGTAACTGTATGGGATGTTGGGAAAAATATTTCTGCCTGACTCACAAGGGACAGAGCTGTGGTCTTGTTGGGTTGACAGTTGGAGTGAGAATATACAGCAATGTCAAGAGTATCTGATTTGCAACTCTGGCAACACTGTTTGTCACTGCAAACTAGTTGTCCTGTATGCAACTAAGTCTTGGTGAAATTTCAATTGTGCATTTACAGGAAACATTTCACTCAAGGTGACTGTGTCTGTACAGGGCACTGCTGAATACTTTAGGGGAACTAATACATAGACCCTGAAAATTTAAGGATGAAGTATTTAGGCAGATATTCTGAAGTTAGAAACAAATCAAGCACTACTTATTGATAACAGAAAATTAGCTTGTCAAAAATGATGAAAAGAGAGGAGTGACATGAATGGCTATTGCCTGGCTACTACTAGTGCTGGTCTCACCACAGCTTCATGCTGCTGGGTTATAAGGCTACTTTGCTTCTTCTGTCACCAGAAGCAAAACAATATTACCAATTGCAATATAAGAAGCAGGCCACAGCTTGTTTGGTGATCCACAGTCTTGTCCCAGATGATACAAGGGTCTGTAGACTTGTTGTAGCATTTTCTTGGTAGTTGACTTGAAACGAAACCAGAACAATCAGGAATGTTAAGCACAGAGACTCGCTTCCCAATGAGAAACAGTCCAGAATCAATGCACTCTGCTCCTTTTATCACCAGGAGCAGAATATAAGCACAAATTCCATGATGTTACTTATGAAGCAGTTATTAGGGTTTCTGGTGATCAGCAGTCTCCAGGAAATAATGTCTCTGTGCTCCTTCTCTCACCAGGAGAAAACACAAGCACTAATCCCAAGATGACTACTAAGAGGCAGAATGTGGTCTCTCCAATAAGTGGTGGTCTTGCAATAGATGTTTAAATGTAAGATAAAAAATAAAGGGTTAATATTCACGGTGGTGGTGCTGCAGTACCACACAGTAAGATGTTGTCCTGTTCAATTCTCAGTTAGAGCGTCTTCTGTGTGGAGACATGCGTGAATGGGTTTACCTTCGTTGAAGGTTGTCCATCAGAGCTGGCAACTCGGCACGTAAAAATCTACTGCCAATCATTAGCGGACCGGAGTTCATAGGTTCATAGGTAGATACTAGGCTATCTGCCCTAGGACATTTATAATCCTAGCCAGAGTGTATTTGGCTTCCACCTCCCTATTAGATTAGCCTACTGTGCCTCTGTAAAGTAGGTCACAGAAGGTACCCTTTTAAGATTAGTTTACTGTGCCTCTGTCTAGCAGGGACACAGAAGAGATCCCAGAGGTGAATATGTTCATAGGTAGATACTAGGCTATCTGCCCTAGGGCATTTATAAGCCTAGCCAGAGTGTATTTGGCTTCAAAGAATGACAAGGTTTGAACCCAGGACCCTTTGCATCATAATAAAAGTACAGAATCACTAAGCCATGACAATATAGGCACTGTGGTGACCCCTAACTGGGAAAAGCCGAAAGACAGAACAACATTGTAAGTACTGCAGTGCACACTAAGCAGTTAGACATGAAAAAGGGGTAACTTAAGTTCTAGTTCTCTAGGCGGAGAGCCCGTAATTTTAAAAGAGCAAGATAGATTGAAAGGGTGGGAACTTTTGCATTATGGTTCTATGGAATACAGTGGGATGGCCAATAAATTTAAATAGTTGAAGGACAGTGAGTTCAGAAAATGACAATTTTTTTGCGTACACACAACAGCTATTGAAAGGGGAGAGGGAAGGAGATATGTGGTCAAGCTGACATAAGGGGAAGTCAATTAGAAAGAAAGTTGTGTTTAACAACACAACAGCAACAGTGTGGGAGGCTGGGAAAAATTATAAAAGTTCTGTGTGACTCACAAGAGACACAACTGTGGTCTCTTTCAAAGTTTTAATATGCAATTAAAAGCAGAATATAAGTAAAATATAGTGCAAATAAAACAAATCATCATATACAAAATAGAAGAAGGGAATAAGGTAATGTAAAATACAAGAAAATAAAAGCAACCTAACATTTCCCTCACAGCAAGTTGTGGCTAAGTCTGGGTGAGCTTTTCTGGTAAAGACTTATAATGCTTAATATAGGAAGACTGGTATGCATAATGCTCTTCTGTTCTTTTGTGTTCTATCTCCAGCTACCAGGAAGCCTGAGTTCAAAGTGCAGGCTCATGTTGCTTGATTGGGGAGACTGAAGGAAGCAAGTAGTATGTATGCAGCAGAAGAGAAATGTTACTGTAGCATTAAAAGTTAAAGATAGCTTTATTGGTATTTTATAAAGTTTTATCAAGTTGATCATGCATATCCCAACTGTAAAAGTAAGCATGCATGCATTCATCTGCAGCACAAACCAATTGTAAGAGTCCAGTATTAGACTGTAATCAGAGGTTGTTGATTCAAATACCACAATTCCCAACTATACAATAGTGTTATTTCTTAAATAATATTTACATTAAATTAAGAACTCTATACTAGTGGCACAAATGCCCTGCTGTAAACTGTAATATGTATAATTGGAATATGCATATTTATAATATATGCACATTTCTAGGATTACTTTCAGCAATCTGTAGTATGGTGTGTATCTGTTAGGAGGTATACTTAAATGTAATAGTTAAGATAAAAGAGTTGTATAATTGTATTAATGCTCTTTTTTTTCTCACCCCAACCCTTATCTCTCTCTTTTTTTTTATTTTCTATTATGTGTCATCAAGATGTCTCCATACAAATATTTCAAACACGGGCATTAATGCTCATTGATGTTTGGCTCAGACCTTGTATACACTATACTTAGAAGTTATCCAGCCACAGCTAAAAAAGTAACTAAATTGCAAGCCTTTGTTCAGAGTTTTCTTTTGCAGTCTGAGGATTTGATTCTGCAAGGGTCTCTTAGTGTCAGTGCAGTGACAGTTTTAACATCTCTGCAGTAGTGTGAGGGGAGGGGACTCTCAATTCCTCTTGAACTACAAAAGAAAACACTGAACAAAGACCTGAAATTTAGTTACTTTTCTGGCTGTAGTTAAATAATACCTCTCAACCTCTTAGAGCAAGAGATTTGTACAAAGCCACATATAATGGGGGGGGGGGGGGGCAAAGGCCCCAAAATAAGGACACTTTTTAAATATTACTCTTACAAGCTTAGAAAGTTGATAGAATAACAGGTTTTGCATTAGCATGAATCTTTTAAAGGATATGAAGTCTGAAACTCAAATGACTGCTATTATTTTCTGACTTCAGTACTCAATGATTTGATAGTGATTTGCCAGAAAACCACAAGTGCACGAGAAACAGACCAGAAATATGAGATAAAAATCTGAGCATTTTGTGAAAAGCTGGACAGTTGAGAGGTATGAGCTGAATAACTTTTAAGTATAGTGTAAATCAAGGTCTGAGCAAACATAAATGAGGGTGATTAGAGGCAGAAAAGAAGCAGTCCTTTTACAGAAGGTAAAGAAAATAACAGTGTCCCTCCCAAATCCCATTATATGTCAATGGCATGGGAATTCAGTTACTTCCTTATGTCTGGCATGAGTCATACAAAGTATTATGGGAAAGAGAAAGGCTTGAGGGAGTACAACATCATGTTGATACATCAAGCCCCATTGGTAGCCATGATGTGGAAAACAGGCAAAAAGTACAAATAAATCACTTAGAGTAATTTCTAAGTTGTTAAAAATAGGTCAGGAAGCAAAGATATAGTGAAAAACATTTTTTAGTTCTAGGGTGGACTTTTCCTTTAAATATTCACCTTTCCATTTATGCCTACCAAATCTCATATGCTTAGTTTTTGATGTATTTATTAGCATATTATTTTCATGTGCCCAATAGGTCAATTTAGTCAAGTTATTTTGCAGGCATGCCTTATCTGTAACACATGTGCTCAGTTTACCCAATTCCAGGTCGTCTGCATATAGACTATAGAACACATCAGATGAAAAAGTTAGGTCGGAAAGATGCAATTTAAACAAGTAAAGGCTTAGGGCAGAGTCTTGTGGGTCACCCTGACTGTAACCAAGGATTTCACCTGTCCAGTTGATGTATGATACTTGCCTTGTCAGTGTTTTGGGTATGACCCTATCAAATGCTAAAGTTAAATCTATATAAATTACATTACAACACAATTTTTCCTTCATAGCTGTTATTATATTGTTATAGAACATCATGTTACACCAGATGGAGAGGCTGCTATCCTTCATGGGCAGTAGGAGGTGGAGATATCAAGCACTCTAGCCACTAGTAGAGTAAGGTGACAGTGATGAGAGTCCAGTGAGTGAGTGTTTCCAAGCTTGATGTGCATGGGCCTGTGTTGTCCCCTCCCTCACCCCAATCGTGGTGTCCTCTAACATTTTCGTGTCCATTACTGTTCCTGTCTCTTGTCTTTTTTGTCTTGTATGTTTGCATCTGCTTCCTCACCTACCCAAATTACATGAAGTCCCTTTCCCAGCATTCCTCTCTTACTGAAATGAAAAAGAGGGTACCTGTCCCATTAAAAAATAACATCCCATAGATAGCTCTCCATTTTGCACACGTCGTCTTGACATACATTTTCAGTTAAATTGGCTATACAACATTATTACATTGTGGTCATCCCTCTTTGTGGAAGTGACAGGCCAAATTCAGTTAGCATTCTGCACACATGTTTTCTATTTATGCTGTTAAAGAAATGGATAGCTTCAGGTCTTTCCTACCTCCCTCCCGCACCTTCCTGCACTGCTTTTCCTTTGTTCTTGCCCTTGCTTGCTCCCATTTTACCACTTTCCTATCTACTCCATTTTAATACATTTAATCTGGTCAAAAATAGAATCATACACAGCACACATAAGTAGCAGTAAAATCAATAGACCTCCTCACTTTTTGGGCTCTGTGTTTGCATGCAGGTTAACATCGAGCAACAATACACAATGACTGTGAGCAGTGGCAAAATACTGTGGTTACCTCCACACAATGCTGCTTAACCCTGCCTATGCCAACACACAGCAATACATGTTCTGTAAAGAATTCATGTCATTGTATTATAACTTGTTTATTTAAAAGTATTAGATACATCTGGATTCAAACCCAGTATCATCGGGGCTCAAAAAGAAATGTGTCAATGCATTTATACCTGCTGCCATAGAATCAGTTAAGCAGCAGGTGTGCTTCATAGACTCAATACTAACTCTCAGAATTTAGCAATGTGGCTCATGTTTGCACACTGCTTAGTTACATGCAAATATGAATAGTACTGGAAATGTGTATCTCATATGTGCAAACAGTTTTCTAACCTTCATGCAAACCTACTGGTCTCTGAGCTATGGAAAGGTAAATATTATGTATTACTCCTGTTATTGTCCATTTCCTGTCTATGACATGAAAACAAACTGAAGGTTCTATCTATCAATATATCATATATTTACAATACAGCCATGTGTTGCCTCCTCCAAGCACTGCAACCCTGGTGTTTCAGTACTATTTCCATGTATATATCACCTACACTACAGAAATTAATATCAAATGTTATGTGATATGCAATGCACATCAATCTGGTAACATGCAGAACAAAACTATTAACCCACAAGCCTAAAAAGCCTTATCTGCAGGGCTGGGGAAGGAATCAGCATGGACCTTATCCACAGGGACATAGGTGAATTTTAACATATTTGATCCAACCAATTTTGGTTTTGTCAAGGATAGATTCTGCTTATTAAACATAGTGGACTTCTTTGATATTGACCCCAAAGACGTGGATGAAGGATAACAGACATGCCACCTATGATAAGTTATCCAAGGCCTTTGATACTCTCCTCTATTCATGTATCATAAAGAAAATCTCCCATCTGGGAATTATCCCCTGCATTACTAGATGGATAGCCAACTAGCTCATCAACAGAACACATACTGTCAAAGTTGAGGACCGCACCTCCACCACTAGACCACTTACCAGCAGAACACCACAAGGATCTGTGCTGGGCCCTCAGCTGTTCAGAAATGATTTCTCTGAAGCCTGGAGAAAGGTAGATGGCCTGTAGTTTACCAAGTCTACAGATTACTGTTAACTGGATGCAGTCATATAGAGTCCCCCCAGTTATGGTAACATGTTACTGAAGGAGCTGACACAGACAAATGATTGGTGCCAAACCCACGGACTGAACCTTAAAGCAAAACAATGCCTCTTTGTCCCATTTAGCAATGAAGTACCCCTGGAAATTATAACATACATAGCACCCATCTAAGCTCAAACACAGTGTTGCAAGACTTTAGAACACCTGCTGACAGCAACCTATACTTCACTCACTATGTGTCCATAGTGGTGAGACACACATTCTATATTGCTCTCCTCACAAATAAGGCCATCCCATCCAAGACTAGGGAGGTCATAGTTCTGCTATACTCTACCCTTATAAGACCACTAATTGAGTACAAACGTCCCCCCTGTCTGTACCTCACCAGATACCTGCAGCAAATGGATGAAAGACAGAGGTCTGTGACTGGGGGGATCCCGGGCCTCTAAAACATGACATACATCGAAAGACTGAGGGACCTGTCGCTGTGTTGAGTATCATGCAGGCTGCTGACAGGTGACCTATTCCTGGCCTACAGGGGAGTCTCAAACCCTGCCCTACTGAAAATGTTGGACATCTGCAAATCAAATGGGACAAGAATAACTTGCTCTAGGGATCTCAATCTAGCCTGTGATACAAACAGAACATGATGGGAAGACAGTTATATCTTCCAGCAATTGACACTCTAAATTAGGGTCCCACTGCATATGAAGCAGTACTCCTCAATGAAACTATTGAAGTGCAACCTTGACATCTGGATGAATGTTTGTAAATTCACTCCTGGGGTGGCACCTATGCTGCTCATGGAAATGATCAGTCGACGCTGCCCAAAAATTGCTTTGCTAAACCATCTAACTATGGTCAATAAGGGTACTTGTGTTTTTATACTGCTAGGCTTGTAAAAGCCATAGGACTATTAAGCTAATAACCTCCTATAAACCCATCAATCTATAAACTTGTGCAGACCTCCCAACATTTTCTCTACAACATGACCTGCTGATGTCACCCACTATAAGTTGACCTGCAGTCTTGTAAAAGTAAAGTTTTGTGCCTGAGCAATTTTGTAAAATACTGAGTTCTGTAAAGTGTGTACGTAGATTGGTAGGGGTTCTGTTCTCACTGCAGTCAAGTGTGTGTGTGTGTGTGTGTGTGTGTGTGTGTGTGTGTGTGTGTGTGTGTGTGTGTGTCTAGACAGAAGAGCAGAAGTGTGTATCCTACAGTTACTGGCCCAATTCCATGGATTGTCAGTATTTTGACATCTTCTCTGCAACATGCCCTGCTGATGGCATCCACTGTAAGCTGAGCTGCATTCTTGTAAAAGTCAGACTTGTGCTGTGGCACTGGTGTAAAGTATTGAATTCTGTAGCCTGTGTACTTCGGTAGGGGATCTGTTCTCACTGCAGTGAACTGGGTGTGTGTGTTCTCTTGCTTAACATTACAGAGACCCTTTTATACCAGCATGCGTGACACTGTTATTGCCATGTTCTCCTCAACAGACACTGCTGTTGTCATCAGCTATAAAGTGTTGCCTGAGACACTCCAAGTTAGATTTGAACTGTGGCTCTTGTGTTAAGTACAGAGGTCTGTAGTCTATGTACTTAGGTAGGTGGGGGTTCTATTTTCACTGCAGTCAAATGTGTGTGTGTGTGTGTGTGTGTGTGTGTGTGTGTGTGTGTGTGTGTGTGTGTGTGTGTGTGTGTGTGTGTGTGTGTGTGTGTGTGTGTGTGTGTGTGTGTGTGTGTGTGTGGTGTTTCTGCTCTTGCTTGACATTAAAGAGAACCCTTTACACCAGCATGTGGGACAGTGCTATTACCACATTCTACTCAACAGACACTGCTGATGTTATCTGCTATATCTGATTTGTGGACATGCCCTATTCCCACCAGGGCAGAATCAGAGACTGGCCTGGGGGCCAAGCAGCAGTCACCTCATCTTGTACTGTATGATTACAGTGACATAGCTTTCAGTCTAACTGCATACATCATGAGAAAGCCCTGTGGTCTCTCTAGCTGCTGAATGTGTCTGGTGAGGAATATGCAAAACAGAGCCTTATACTCTTTTAGTGTTTTGATGAGGTTTGATTACAGTGCTGTCATACAATCCTAAGTTCTCAATATGATGGCACAACTTATGATGTGCACAACATAGGCTTTCAATACCAGTGTGGACACTTGGTGGTCAATGTTTAGAGTGCTATCTACATATGTTCCCAGTTTTAGTCATCGCTAGGTTTCTGAATAACAGGACTGCTGCCAATGCTGTGATTAAAATGGAATTCTGCTTTTCAGATGGACAACATTACAAGCACAAATTTTGTATCTATTTGTAGATTGTGTGCCTTTGTCTCCATTCAGTTGTGTGTTTTAGCTCTTCCTTTACTATGTTATCACACAATATGCAAGAATCAGCAAAGTTGGTTAGCCAAATGCCATATATTTTGCCCTGAAATGTCAAAAAATAGAGTTCAAACCTGAAGGGCCAAGCACAGATCCCTGGGGTTTGCCAATGGTGACAGCTCCACTTTTACAGGTTGATTCACCAACTTTCACATGATGTGTTCTGTCAGTGAGCCAGTTAGTTGCCCATCAACTGACACATGGGATAATCCCCAGGTTGGAGTTTTTCTAAATTATACTTGCATGGGTGATTGTGTTAAAACCCTAGGCCAGATTACAATAGGCAGTAAACACTGTTTTACCTTAATCCAGGCCTATCACACAAAAGCAATGAGCTGTGACACCACAGATCACATATGGTGTGACTCAGCATATGCACCTTCTTGATATGGTTGAATACACACTTAAATACCCCCTCCACACATGCTGTTTTCCTGTAGAAGGTTGTACATCAACATACATCCACATATGTTGGGGCGACAGCACCTGATGCATGCATGTATAGACACATCCTGCCCCCCCACAACTGTGATCTAGACCAACATGTCATCATGAAAATTTTCAAAATTGACATTGTTAATATCCCGGCTGTGTGCAATAGACCTGTGTGAGTTGTTAATGCTACATCATGTCTGTTATATATGATAGATGTCCTCAAAGAGGTCACTGAGGGCATGCAAGATAACAACACTATCATAAGTTCATAAGTTCATAGGTTCATAGGTAGGTACTAGGCTATCGGCCCTGGGGCCTATACCAGCCCAGCCAAAAAAGGTACTCTGGCTTTTGCCACCCAAGAAAATTATTTTCCTGTGCCACTGTCAAGCAGAGCCAAAGAGGTGATCCCCGGGGGGAATTTCCTATTTCCCATCCAAACATCAAGATTTTTTTTGAAGAGTGCTAATGAAGAGCTTTGTTTGATATAGTTAGGTAGTTTATTCCAGAGTATGGGAAGTCTCTGGGACCGGAATCCATCCCTCTGTCATCTTGTGGATTTTGACCAGGTCAAGACATTTGACATAAATACACACTGAGGTATTTGATCAACACAGTCATATGTGACCATAAACAGCTAGATCACCAAGTGGGTGGAACAGTGTATCACATACATGGCATCTCACTATGTTAAAATATGTGACATGACCTATATCACAGGTCCAGTGATCAAGTCCATACATCAGGACTGTCTGCTGAGCTCTTTTTTGTCCATCATTTTAGTGATGGGCATCACAGATGACATATACATCTTCTGCCCAAACAGCTGCATGAAGGACTACAGATTGTGGTCAATCATTGACTCCAACTGTGATATTAGCATAATATGAACAGCATCAACACATACCAATGATTTCTGCAACAGCCATGACAACACCTGCAATAACAAGAAACCATGGGTCCTTTTGTTAAGTCAGGAAAACAAACACACAGCCTACACACTGCATCATAATAGTTGTACAAATGTATTTGTGCAGAATCATCTCTTATCACTCTAAATGGTCAAATCCAACCACTCTGCTGGAGACACGCTATTTGCCAACTCTGTTGGTAAAACATGGAACTCACTCCTAGCAGACCTGACTTCAAAACCATTGCTAACCTTATTCAAAAATAAACTCAAGAATTACCTCAAAACACACTGGTTATGTCCTTGCTCTATCCCTAACTAGTGTTCTCTCTATTTTTCTATTTCTTTTGCCTCCATTTTTAGAAAGAGTTTTTTTCTTCTCACACCAGGAAGGGTAAACTGAATAAACTGCCACTCATTGTGTCATTATCCTGAATGTTAATATGCACATATTATCTCTATTTAATACTTGTATTGCTCAAGTCTGCAACATGTATTTAACTACTATTTACTAAAAGTTTCTTTATGTGTATGTGTATTATGAACCTTGAAGCTTTTCTCCCGAAGGCTCCACTGAAAATGGACATATATCCAGTCTGATTATCCTGGTTAACAAATGTAAAATATATAAATAAAATAAATAAATTACATATGTTATCTCAGAGGCATGGGATTACTGGTGGTATTATTCTGATATTGTCTATGAATGTGGTTGGTTCTTTTAATGTTGTCCATAAGCCTTTACCTGTGTCACATTTGCTGGAGAACTCTGCTGGGTTTACACCTATATTCAGGCAAATCAGTTTGCACAGCTTCAAAATATGCACCCGTCCCCAGCTTTATGTCAGATCCCTGATAGATATCCTCTCCATTCTTGTAAGGATGCTTACCTCACACAGCCATCCTCCCCATATTTATGTCACCTTGTGTGACAGTCACATAATAGACATTTTCACTGTACAGTCCCTACTGTACCATATTGATAAGTGATTGGTGTTGCTGCTATAACCACCTTCCATTTACATGCCCTCATCTGGTGTACATTAGGTTGTTTCACCTGTCCTCTTTCCCTATGTTTATACCTACAATTCATCTGTGTCCCTATTCAATACACGCACTTCCACTGAGCATTTATTTTACATGTCAGTCCATGTGCCATTACAGATCATTTACACACCTTCACTTCAAAATGCCAGGAATGGGATATCACAATACTGTGTACTATAGATGCACTGCCCTGTACTGTGTTTGGCCCATGCACCTAACATTCAAACCTCTCCACTGTCCAGATTTTCACAGAATGTCCAGATGTGTTCCGTATGAAATTTGTGGCTTTCTACCATATCACTGGGAAGATCTCAGGACTGATGTGACTCACTATTGCATCCATTTGAGTTTCATAGTTCAAATGCATCACAACTTGTTATCTTAACACCATCCCTTGGTTATTATAGCATATTTCTACAGAGCAAAAATGTCAAATATGACCCTATTTCTGCATCATTGTCCTCCCATTATGTTGGCCATTGTCCAGATGTCTTGCACTAAGAAACTGAGAACTATCTGTTAAGCTTTGGGGAACATTGTTAAATTAGGCTCAAAACCATGGACCTTAGGTGCTCTAATTTCAAAAGGGGTGCTATCTGTGTTCACTTACACAGTTTCCTTGCTGGAACACTGTTGCCAACCACAAAACCTTGCTTAAACATGGTGCAAAGCATAAATATGCATTGCACACTGCTGCTCTCCTTGCACCACCGTGCACACATGTAAATTCCATGATTTGTGTGAGGCCTACACAGAATTTATTGAATCATATGAAATGTCTGATATTTGAAAGACTATGCCTGAATCACACGTTTACAACT
Organism: Protopterus annectens; assembly: GCF_019279795.1. Classification (NCBI taxonomy): domain Eukaryota; kingdom Metazoa; phylum Chordata; order Ceratodontiformes; family Protopteridae; genus Protopterus; species Protopterus annectens. Next base: position 1,135,154,026 of record NC_056732.1, on the reverse strand, counting down.
ATAATGCTAAAACGAATGCCTGTAATTGAACAGAAATGATAGATGCATTATGCGGCACATTTTAAGAGTATGAAAAGAGATTATATCCAAGATGGCTGACCCATAAACAGTACTCTTCAGATGCGCCTCTGAAAAGTATAATTCAGTCAGGAAAGTTTGGTTTCTTTATACAAAATTTCATCTAAAATGATTATATTGATGTCTGTTATAGGCAACGCAAGGATTTTAATATTTTACCACCATTTTTTGTTCTTATCATCCTCAATGTATGCTGTCATTGTGAATTAATTCCTGGTATCCTTACAGCTGCTCAAGCCTCAGCTGCTTGAAATACAGGAACTTGCAGTGAGGGGCTCATGTGTCTGTTTCCCCATCTATCCATTCATTTGGCCAAACAGATGCTCAAACTGGAACATGAGTTCAGGGCCACAGCTGCCACAGCACAGGCAGCGAATGTCTCATCAGTGAACTGGTAAGTGAGGAAGGGAAATGGGGAGGGGACTTTAGATTTAAAGAAGGAAGGGAGATTTTAGGTTTAGGGAGCAACTGGGAGTTATTACTAGGTTAGATCTAAAGAAGGGAGGGGAACAGTGATTGGAAGTTAGTGCTAAGTTAGAGTTCTAGAGGAGAGGGGGACTGATGGTTTAAGGAATGATTGTGAGTTAGCACTAGGTTAGGGTTAGGGATAAAGAAGAGAAGGGCATTTTAGATTTAGGGAGTGATTAGAAGTTAGTGCTAGGTTAGGGTTGAGGTGGGATTTTAGGCTTAGGGAGTGATCAGAAGTTAGAACTAGGTTAGGGTTAGAAAGGAGGATTTTAGGTTTAAGGAGCAAACAGGAGATTATGGTTGGGGAGGGGAAGGGGATTTTAGCTTTAGAGATAGACTCTGAGTTGTTTTTAGAGCTAGAGTCAGGGTTCTGGGAGGGATAATTAGTTTAGTGGTGGTACATGGAAAATGGGCTGGTGGGAGTTTGGGCACTTGCCAAAATGAGCGTGTGGCAGCAAGGAAGTATGTCATGAGCTAATGGGGCATGAGCACTTGAACTGGATCATGAATTCTTTTAAGCATCCTGCAAAATCATCTTTTGAGAAGGTCATTCAATACATTATGCGTCCTTTACCGGCACTACGTATAGAAGATAATGAATTCAAAAACAAGTTGCATCATACTAAAGTACAATTTCCTAAATAAGTGACTAATTTGGAAGATAGCCTTCAAAAACATGAAAAAAATTATTAAAATATTGAACTTACTCTTACTGATATTTTTAGGGTCTTAAAAATCAAACAGACAAACAAAAAAATATTATTATTTATTTAAAAAACAAGTAATCTCCGTGGTATCCCCGAAGTCTCAAAGCAACCCACTAAAGTGTAGTGGGTCCAAAAACAAAACAGTGTAAGAAACTTCTCTGTGTGGAAGATTTTCAGTCCATATATTTCTAGTTAATCACTGTATATTAATCAGATCAGACAATAGTAGTAGAAGTAGCGAACTTAATCTCGTCAAGTCAAAACAAAACAAAAAATAATAATAGAAAATATATAATTGTACAGCATTACTAAGTATTCGAAAGTAATCCAAGCAAGGCAGGCAGTCTGTTTCCAGTTGAAAATCCTTTATTAAGTACACAGACAAGCGATCCAAGTAAAACAAAAATAGAGTAATACATTCCTCACAAGCTTTCTAAATATATATATACTTATTATCAGGCATGGGAGTGGTTTATTGTGCTGTAAAACAAAGTGTTATTGGTACACATGTTAAATTCACATCCCTTCCCCCATCAGTGTAACATTCAAGCTGGTCCTGCCCTATTTAATAGCTGTCATAATAATATATAACCCTTATGTACTTTAAATAAAATTTATAATGATGTGGTACTGCTTATTTAACCAGATTATTAAGTAGATTATTAAGTCTGTGATTTTATCCAAGACAATATAATACATGGCTGGAAATATATCAACCTTAGTTCATTTGGCAATCAAATATATATATACACACACACACACACATATATATATATATATATATATATATATATATATATATATATATATATATATATATATATATACACATATACATTTTGCATGTAAAAATCAATTTCTATTTTCATATCCTATTGTTAACAAAGATCGCTTTCGTCCTTCTAGACTTCTTCAGGTCTGTATACAAGAACCCTAAAAACAATCTATAAAAATATATATAATTGTATAATTAGTATTGTTATTACACATCATTTTGAATAAAGTGGAAAAAATAACTAGAAAAAAATAAAAATAAGAAAAAATGTATGTATGATGATGGAAACAAAATATACACTTAAATTTCAATTGATTTAAAATGGTATTTAAATCCAGTTTGTAGAATAAAATAAAATAAAATACAATTAGTTATGTAAACAATGTGGCAATTTTCTAAGTTCCAGTGCACGTTTAATTGAACAGTAGTAGTTTAGTCCAGGCTTCCTAAAAGAGTTCAGCTTTAATTGCCACATGATTTTATGTTTCTCCAGAATATTCAGGATGTCTCCTTCAAGATCACCCATGTCTATGTGATCCAGGATCTGGAACATAAAACCTGTGTGTCTTTTATGTTTGGCTAGTGCATTATTTTTACATCCAGAGCGGATTTCTGACAGAGTTTATTTACAGTCTTGCCCAGATAGAATGCATCGCATTCATTGCACTGTGCCCTGCAAATTACTTTTTTAGTGTTAGTCACCACCTGCACTGGTTTTAATGATCTTCTTTAAATAAGGGCAATAAAAACTATCACCTTGCTATATAAATATACAAAATGTATAATTAGTTTCACATCTTTTTGTGCTTTTCTCATATGGTCTAGGTTTTAATTCAACAAAATGTCTAATGTTCCTGGACTTCCTATAAACAAATGATGGCTGGGACTTCACCTAAGATGTTAATCAGAAAAGGGTTTCCTGTGACAATGTCCCAATTTTCTTCAATAATATTTCTGATACTGTGATAATCCAAGGTGTATGTCAGGATGCAACTATTTTTGCATTTGTTATTCTCTGTGGAATTACTTAACATTTTTCTACTGGGGAGGCTGAGTGAAGGTGCTTCAGTCCTTTTCAGTTCTATAATGGGTTCCAGGATGTTTTTTAACATCTGACTTTCATAGCCTCTCACTAGAAAATCATTCTCTAAGTTATTCAGGTTTCACAAAAATGGTTCTATCTCTGTGGTAATTCTAGTTAATATATAGCCTTGGGACTTCACTACATTATACTTGTTTTTTGTAGGATATAGACTTTTAATGTGGAGTAATAAGTTAACCCACATTGGTTTTCTGAATAGATCAGTGGTGATTCTGTTATTGTTGGTGTCCTTGGAAATCTGCATATCTAAGAAAGTGGTTGAAGTACAGCTATGGGAAGAGGTAAACTTCAGGAAGGGGGTTGCTTGATTGAGGTAAGTGATAAAATCTCCAAGCTGCAAGGTGTCACCTTCCCACACAATAAAGATGTCACAAATAAAATGTAAATAGCATGTGATATGCTGCATGTAGTCTGTGTTTAACACAAAGTCCTCCTCCCATTTGCCCAGGGCTATGTTAGCTATGCTGGGAGCCATGGCAACCCTCATTGCTATACCAGTTTTTTGTTTATATTCTTTGCCATTGAAAGTAAGGAAATTGAAGTCCAGTACAAGATTAATGAGCTTGCTTAACTTTTGAAGCTGTGCCTGTGTACCCTGAGTATGTTTCTTAAAAGACTCCATAGCTGCTGCTATACAGTAATTGTGAGGGAGCACTGTGTACAAGGATTCCACATCAATAGTTAATAAAATACTGTCAGCTTCCACTGTAATGTTTTTTATTTTCTTCAAAAAATCCATTGAATCTCTTATGTATGACTTATTTTTTTCTGCTAGAGGTTTCATCAAGTAATCAAGGTAAATGGCTGTGGCTTCAGTAAGGGAACCTCCACTTACTACCACCGGTCTATAAGATGGGTCTTCTCTGTTCTTGTGTGGCTTTGGTATTCCAAAAAAGTAAGGTAAACGTGGGCATGAGCTCCATAAATGATTATAAAGATTTTCAGTGATAAGTTTTTCTTCCCATAATGTGGTGAGATTAGTGTTCCATAAATCATATGCTCTTTTTATGTCATCCATGGTAAATAACTCATACAATCTGTTATCCTCCAGCATGTTCTCTATCTTTTGATTGTAGCTAGTGGTATCAGTCACAAGGATACCTCCTTCCTTGTCTGCCTTTATTACACGCCTGGATTTATCATTGCCTAGCTCAAGCAATCCTTTTCTTTCTCCCTGTGTTAAGTTATAAAGGGTTTTCTTAGGAGGTGTTTTAAGCAGTTTCCTGATATTCATCTCACATTTCACTTCGAAAGCAGCTAGTGTTTGATGTAGTGGTGGACAATAGCTGCTAGGCCTTTTTATAGTTTCATCAATAGGCTTATTTTCAATATCATTACTTTTGCCATGAAACTGTTCCCTTAAATTGAGCTTCCTCACAAATATTTTAAGGTCTATCAGTACCTGAGCAACCTCACTCCTGCAGCTTGACAAAAGTAAGTCCTTTGGACAACACACTTTTTTCCTCTTCAGTCAGTGCTTTAACAGAGTGGTTCCAGATAAGTAGAGCACCTGTTACTGTGGCACCTGTTGTTGTTGTTATTATATTATTATGAAAGCTACTAAGTACTAACTACTTATATATTATTACGACAGCTAATAAGTAGAGCAGGACAAGCGTGAATGTCACACTGATGGGGGAAGGGATGTAAATTTAACATGTGTACCATTAACACTTTATTTTACAGCACAATAAACCACTCCCATGCCTGATAATAAGTATATATATATATTTAGAAAGCTTGTAAGGAAATTATTACTCTATGTTTGTTTTACTTGGATCACTTGTCTGTGTACTTAATAAAGGATTTTCAACTGAAAACAGACTGCTTGCCTTGCTTGGATTACTTTCAAATACTTAGTAATGCTGTACAATTATATATTTTCTATTATTATTTTTTGTTTTGTTTTGACTTAAGACGAGTTTAAGTTCGCTACTTCTACTACTATTGTCTGATCTGATTAATATACAGTGATTAACTAGAAATATATGGACTGAAAATCTTCCACACAGAGAAGTTTCTTACACTGTTTTATTATTATTTATTTATTTACATTTGTTGACCGGGAAAGTCTGACTGGACGCAAGTCCATTTTCAGTGGAGGCCCGGGGAGAAAAGCTCCACAAATTAAAATATTACAGACATAGTTGCAAATGAATAATCCTAGCAAATAAAATACTACAAACATAGTTACAGATGAAGAACATAGTACATTCAGTAGATAACTAGCATCTGTTCCATCCACGAAGTCATAGCAGATATTAACAATTGTTACAATAAGAAGTTACTGCTGTATAATAAGTAGATGGGCATGGAAGTATCAGAGCTTGCTGTAACCAAAGGTAGTTTATGGGGTGGAAGAGAGGTAGAGGGTAGATGGAGTCGGAGAAGTTATAGGGAAGAGCTACAAGGGCATAGCCAGCATGTTTTTAGGTGTGCTTTAAGTAAAGCTTTGAAGTTGATGCATAATGGTGAAGAGGTTATTATTGGGGGGAGGGTGTTCCATAATTTGGCTATAGCGGTGTTAGTGGCTCTAGTAACCTGTAATTGATTTTTGTTTCTGGCTCGTAGTGGTCTGTTGGTGAGATTGGATTGGAGTAGATTGTGGAGGGATGGGACCTTTAGTGGATGGTTTACTAGTTTGTGGGTGAGTGCACGTTGGTACCATTGAAGGAGGTGAGGGAGTTCTAGCCAGCCTAGTTCAATAAGAGAGAGACAGTGGTGACTGCAGTAGAAGCAGCACATCAGCAAGCTCCAATACAAATTATAAGAAATAGAAGACAGAAAAAGAAATATTTAAGAATTTTTGGTTTTCTGAAAAAGTGAAAAGGGCCAACATCTTAATACTAACTATGGAAGCAGTTATTTCATGTGACAAAAGTACAGAGTACCGCAGAAACCAAACACTACCTCTAAATTCCCTCCTAGATTTATTATTGTCAAGTTTATGTCCTTCACAAGTAATTACTTGGTGTTAAATACATCATGGAGATATCTTCCATTTAAAGTAGGTTTGAACAGAAACACATAGGACAATGACTACAGCCAGAGAGCTGTTGAGAAAAATAGAGACTGATGACCATGCAGAAAAAAATGTAAACTAAACAAAATAGAAGCTCGCATTTTATATCTAAACACATTTAAGCTTTTTCTGTCCTCTGGTGACTAAGAGCATAATACATTCAATGAGGCTATGAAGTTTATTAACAAAAACTGTGTCATTCATGAGGTTGCCATAACGATTGGACTTGATCATTTGACTCTTAAAAAATTGCTGTTAATAGCAAATAAAAAATAAATAAATAAAATAATTAAATGTTCTAATTCACAATTCCTGAAAAATATAGAAATTTTAAACTGCATTGAGATCTTATTTTATAAAAAATAATTGCATGTATCTTATTTTATACTAATAATTATATTCCCTTATTTTTTTCATTTTGTACTGAGTTACTTGTCTTTTACGTGAACATAATCTCACATCGTAATTCAATGGACCAGGCTACCTGTGAAGATTGGAGGAAGATGGGTAAAGGCTGCCAGCCTAGTCAAATCGAATTTGATACATAATTCTATCAATTGTATAAATAAATGTAAAATACAGGCTTGTGTTTTAAATGAAAGAAACACTGTAAAATGTGAACTTCAAGATTGTTGCCACATTGCCATCTGATGTAAGGAAAACCAAGCCAAGCATTTCAAATGTGTCTTTTGAAGCTGAAAAGATTTTATGAATCTCTGATGTTTACAAGTCGGCTCCAGTGAGTCTGGATGAAGGTTTCAGGCCCATTGTTTTAAGGTTAAAGTTGAGGGCCAGAATTTACATATGGAAGGTGCGTTATTGCTCTGGTTTCTGCTAGAGTGTATATGTGAAATGCCTTTTATTGTTGTAGTCTCCTGAGCAGGTGTTAGCTTGCTAAATAATGCAGTTTTTGGCCTGGGAACTCCAGACTAAGTGTCAAAAATGATGTAATTTGGGGGAGGGGGGGCTTAGAGAGCTGTTGGTTAGTGTTTAAAAGCTATTGCTGAGTGAGAGACTAAAAAGCATTTTGATCTTGGACATCTAACCCAACACTGCTTGTGCTTTATGTATGTAAGTAGGATTATATCACTGCGATTTCTCTTAGGAATAGTTAAACTTAGAAGAAAGTTAGATTAAGTATTTTTCTTTGAAATCAGATCTTTCCTACAATATTGTTTTAAGTTTCTGTGTGATCTCTGAACTTGAGTAGCATAATACTGTAGTAGTTTGTCTTGTGTTTTAATTATTTATTATTAACTATTTTAAAACTTTTACCTGTGGCTGGTTTATGTAGAAATACTTTAACCTCTAAAGTACATTACATATTAACAGATTTTACTGTCTAAGCCACTCCAAATTAAGCCTTGACTGTCTAGTCATACTACCATTGGATTATGATTTTGCACAGTAATAATTGGACACCCTTTTAAGGGCCTTTAAGTAGCTGATAATTATTAGCTGGGTGGTGGCAGGAATTACTACCATATGGTCTGGGTAATAGGGGCACAGCTGGAGAACCTGTGCCAGCCTTTTCCCAGGAGGGTCTGTGTGGTTGTATAACTTCTTCTCAAAGTGTGTGTATATTGTGTCAGCTACTTGGGCAGGGACATGAAGCACTGGTTGGACAGAGCAGGTACTGGAAGTTTTAGCTTGCCCGGCTAGGCTGAGACCTGGACCCTATAGCTGTGCCAGTGGGGAGTCTTATTGGGGACCTGGTGAGCAAGGGAGCAACCAGCCCCAGACTGACTGTGATTTCTGTGTGCACTTAAGGGAAATTGTACTTTACTGTGTGTATTAGTTATCCTTTCCTCTTCTAGGAGATGACCTCCCTGGTGTTAGTGGTGGGGATTAAGGCTCCTTGATTGCTGGGCCAGTGCACGGTCATCACATATCAGTGGCAGTGGTTTGGCTATCCTATCACATATTCGTTTGCTGTGGTGGGATTCACATCACATATTGATTAGTTGGCAAACACTAATTGGCTTGTAGTGGTGTGGGTAGAGTGAATTCCTGTAGCTTGTGCACAGTGATCTCTAAAAGTGTTTTGTACTCTAAAAACAGCCACACAGTGTATACTCAGGGTTCAGATCACAATTGTTTTATTTCTTTTGTTAGGTTAGTGTTAGTCAGTGTGAGCAGGCAGCATGTTAGCAGAGAAGTATGGAAAGCTGACAAGGAGCCTGCTGGCGGAGATGTGCCAGGCTAGAGGACTGGTGCATGGAAACCTGACTAAGGCAGACCTGATTGCAGCCTTGGTTACAGCTGCATCAGAAAACAGCAGCCTGGAGGACAATCAGGCTGACAGTGGAGATACAATATCCTCGGAGAATGGACAGCTCAACCTTTCTGCAGTGGACTTAAAAATCCAGCTGGAGTAAAGAGACTTGAGTTGGAGGCCAGGCGTATGGAACTAGAAGCAGTTGAGAAAATGAGGAGTCTACAAGCTGAGGAAAATGAATGGCAGAGGAGACATGACAGGGGAAACGCTCACTCTTTGCCAGAGTCGTGTAGGTAATGGGGGAGGAAGTAACTGGACCCCAGAAGCACAAAAGGTCAGTAAATGTTTTCACAGTTTAAAGAGGGGGATAATTTTTATAGCTTCATTCATACGTTTGAGCGGGTATGTAAACAGTATGAAGTTGAACAAGGGCTCTGGGTATGGTTGCTGACCCCCTTACTCCATGGTAAAGCTGTAACTTCTTTAGCAAAAATGCATGCCACTGACTGTTTTGATTATGCTGCTGTAAAAAGACACTTGTTGGAATGTTTTAAGCTAACACCTGAAATGTATAGGAAAACGTTTTGTGAGCATAGATGCAAGGAAGATGAAAATGTATGTGAATACATTGCTGAGCTGAGCACTTATTTCCATAGCTGGGTGAGTGGATGCCAGGTCACCACTTTTTAAGGGCTGGCAGACCTTTTGTTAAGGGAGCAAGCCCTTAGCACTTTGCCTGAGGACATGAGGATCTGGTTAGCTGATAGACAGTGTGCTACTTCAGAGAAGTTGGGGAAGAATAGATACCTATACCTAGCAAGCAGGGTAGCCCTGCACAGGAAAGTGACCCCCCAGTACTCCTCATGGGACTAAAGGAACCCATGGTGGGCAGCACAGACTGCCCCAACAGAATCCGCCAGTAGCAGGTGAGGCCACTAGTCCAGGTACACATCCAGGAGCTATGGTTAAATGTTTTGAATGCAACCAGTGGGGCCATGTGTCATACAGATGTCCATGGAGGCAAGGTGGAGAACCGAAGGTAAGGGAGCCAGTAAGTGAGAAAGACAAAATGCCAACAGTGGGTTGTCTTGAGACAACAGGGGTATGGAACTACCATCCTGCCCATGTCCTGATAGGGAATATTTTGGATGAGGCAGTACTATGTACTTATGCAGTTACATGCAGTGAGGCTAGGAGACAAGCATGTGGGTCTGGTAGCCTGGGGTAGACCCAGACAGACTGCATACTTGCAGCCAGGACTGCTGAGGTGGTTACTTCAGGGAGTGAGCTACGCTGTAGCAGTGAGACTGAATGTGAGCCACCGTTGCTTGTGGGTACTGATGTTCCCTTGGACAGGGTAACTGCAAAGGTAGAGGTGAGTAGTAGTACCCAGGCTGATAGTGAGGCACCACTAGTGTCAGATAGTAAGACATCCTGTGGAAGGGAAGCTGGGAAGGGTTACAAGGAGAGACTTGAGACAGGGTCAGCTCTCAGACCCTACATTGTAAGGCCTGAGGCAGGTCGCTAGGGTGGCACCTGATTCTCAAGGGAAGGGGGAATCTGTATACTGGAGCAAAGGGTTACTGTACAGAGAGTGGACCCCTGAGGGAGGACTAGAAGGTGAGAGAGTACAGCAGTTGGTAGTGCCTAGAGCTTACCATCTGGCACTTCTAGTTATAGCCCAAGGTATTCCCCTTGCAGGTCATATGAGCATAAAACGTACAAAGAGGCATATTATGCAAAATTTCTATTGGCCTGGAATTTCTAGAGATGTAACAGGGTACTGTAGGACCTGTGAGCAGCGTCAAAAGGTAGGCAAGGCAGGTGACAAGGTGAGAGCTCCTTTGATGCCTTTGCCTGTGATTGAGGAGCCATTTCAGAGGGTAGCTATGGATATTGTGGGTCCTCTGAGTACCCCAAGTTCCACAGGGAAAAAGTATATCCTAGTGATTGTAGATTATGCTACATGATACCCTGAGGCAGTGGCTTTATCCTCCATTGAGGCAGAGAAGGTGGCAAATGCTTTGCTAGAGATTTTCAGCAGGGTAGGTTTCCCAAAGGAAATACTGTCTGACAGAGGTGCCAATTTTATGCCAGACCTGCTGGCTTGTCTGTGGAAGTCCTGTGGGGTGAAGCATATGAAGACCACACCTATCATCCCCAGACTAATGCTGTTGTTGAGAGATTAAACTCCACAATCAAGTCCATGCTACAGGTATTAGCAGATCAGTTTAAGAGGGAGTGGGACAAATATTTGACCCATCTGTTGTTTGCTTACAGAGAGGTTCCCCAGGAATCCACAGGTCTTTCACCCTTTGAATTGCTGTATGGGCATACGGTGAGGGGACCTCTAGATTTAATTCGAGATGAGTGGGAAGGTGAGTGTGAGTCTCACAAGGTGTCTGTTGTGGCATATGTCCTGAACCTCAGGACAAGGCTCAGGGAATTCATGTGCTTGGCCCAGGAGAACCTGGCAGAAGCCCAACAACAGAAAAATGTGTGGTATGACAGGAATGCTTGAGCTAGAGAGTATGCTGTAGGGCAGCAGGTGATGGTTCTCATTCCTGTCAGACACAAGAAGTTGCAAACAGCTTGGGAGGGACCCTACAAGGTGGTAAGAAAGGTAAGGGATATTAACTACATGGTGGAAGTGCTAGGCAGATGGCAGGGGCACACATTGTACCATGTTAACATGATGAAACCTTACTATGATAGGGAGGTCCTTGTGCTGAGCATTTGCAGTGGATTGTAGGAGGAGTCTGAGAGAGATCTTGTGACTGATCCCCTTAGTGAGGCTCGGGCTGACACCTCGGTGGAAGGGGTAGCAATGTCCCAGCAGCTATCTCCTACCCAGTTTTGAGAAATCCGAGCAGTGTTGCAGGAGTTTGGTGACATGCTCACTGGGAAACCAGGGAGCACCCACCTGGGGCAGCACCAGGTGGATACAGGACCCCAAAGTCCTATTAGGCAGGCCCCTTATAGGGTGCCTGAGAGAGTCAAACAGACTGGAGGAGGTACCGGAGATGTTGATACTAGGGGTGAATCAAGAGTCCAACAGTCCCTCGGCCTCACCAGTGGTGTTGGTTTCAAAGAAGGATGGTAGCACCAGGTTCTGTGTGGATTACAGGAAATTAAATAGTCACACAGAGGCAGATGCTTACCACATGCCTAGAACAGATGAGGTCCTAGAGCAGCTGGGTGGGGCTCAGTATCTTACGACCATTAATTTTACCAAGGGTTACTGGCAGGTGCCTTTGAATCCCAGTGCTAGAGAGAAGTCATCCTTTATGACTCCTTTTGGCTTGTATGAGTTCACAAAGATGCCCTTTGGGATGACGAATGCCCCAGCGACTTTCCAGAGGCTGGTAGATCATATCTTAGCAGGAGCAGGAGGGTTTGCCCTTGCTTACATGGATGATATTGCTATCTACAGCCATTCCTGGCAAGAGCACCTTCAGCATGTCAGGGAGGTGCTTGGCACACTACAGAGGGCAGGGTTGACCATTAAGCCGAGAAAATGTCAAGTAGGTATGGCAGACATCTCCTACCTAGGACATAGAGTGGGGAGTGGTAAGATAAGGCCAGAACCTGCCAAAGTGGAAGCCATTCAGGCATGGCTTGCACCTGTTATCAAAAAGCAGGTGAGGGCATTCTTATGGACAGCAGGGTACTATAAAAAGTTCGTTCCCAGTTATAGTACCATAGCTGCTCCCCTCACAGACCTGACAAGGAAGAACAGGCCAGATAAGGTAGTGTGGACCCCAGCATGTGAGCAGGCATTTCAGAAGCTTACGAAAGCTTTGGGAGGACCCCCTGTGTTAGCCAGTCCAGACTATAGCAAATAATTTGTTGTGCAGGTGAATGCTTCAAACTATGGGGTGGGGGCAGTACTTAGCCAGATTTCTTCAGAGGGAGAAGAGCACCCAGTGGTTTATCTCAGTCATAGGCTCCAACCCAGGGAGGAATGCTACGCAGCGGTAGAAAAGGAATATCTAGCCATAGTGTGGGCACTACAAACTCTTCAGCCTTATCTGTATTGAAGAAAATTCACTGTGATGACAGATCACAACCCCCTAACATGGTTAAACAGAGCCAGTCAGCAAAATGCCAAGTTGCTAAGATGAAGCCTGGGGTTGCAAGCATATGATATGTCAGTGCAGCAATGCAGTGGGAGTAGCAATGTTAATGCAGATGGGCTCTCAAGACAGGGAATGGGGTGAGGTACACCCAGATACACCTGACACTCTCAAGTGATGTTTCTCAAGGGGCACTTGAAAAACTTGCTTGAGTTCCCCGGGGGGGGGGGGTGCGAAGATTGGAGGAAGATGGGTGAAGGCTGCCAGCCTAGTCAAATAGAACTTGATACATAATTATATCAATTGTATAAATAAATGTAAAATACAGGTTTGTGTTTTTAAATGAAAGAAAACACTGGAAAATGTGAAGTTCAAGATTGTTGCAACATTGCTATCTGCTGTAAGGAAAGCCAAGCATTTCAAATGTGTCTTTTGAAGCTGAAAAGATCTTATGAATCTCTTTGATGTTTACAAGTCAGCTGCAGTGAGTCTGGATGAAGGCTTCAGGCCCATTGCTTTAAGGTTAAAGTTAAGGGCTAGAATTTGGATGTGGAAGGTACTTTATTGCTCTGGTTTCTGCTAGAGTGTATATATGAAATGCCTTTTATTGTTGTAGTCTCCTGAGCAGGTTTAGCTTGCTAAATAATGCAGTTTGTGGCCTGGGAACTCCAGACTAACTGTCAAAAATTATGTAATTTGGGGGGGGGGGGGGCTTAGAGAGCTGTCGGTTAATGTTTAAAAACTATTGTTGAGTGAGAGACTAAAAAGTATTTTGATCTTGGTCATCTAACCCAGCACTGCTTATGCTTTATGTATGTAAGTAGAATTATAGCACTGTGATTTCTCTTAGGAATAGTTAAACTTAGAAGAAAGTTAGATTAAGTATTTTTCCTTGAAATCAGATCTTTCCTACGATATTGTTTTAAGTTTCTCTGAGATCTCTGAACTTAAGTAGCATACTACTGTAGTAGTTTTGTCTTGTGTTTTAATGATTTATTATTAAATACTTTAAAACCTTTACCTGTGGCTGGTTTATGTACAGATAATTTAACCTCTAAAGTACATTACATATTTACAGATTTTACTATCCTAGTCACTCCAAATTAAGCCTTAACTGTCTAGTCATACTACCATTGGATTATGATATTGCACAGTAATAATTGGACACCCTTTTAAGGGCCTTTTAGTAGCTGATAATTATTAGCTTGGTAGTGGCAGTAATTACTACCTTATGGTCTGGGTAATAGGGGCACAGCTGGAGAACCTGTGCCAGCCTTTTCCCAGGAGGGTCTGTGTGGTTGTATAACCTCTTCTTAAAGTGTGTGTGTGTTATGTCAGCTACTTGGGCAGGGACACGAAGCACTGGTTGGACAGAGAGGGTACTGGAGGTTTTAGCTTGCCCAACTAGGCTGAGACCTTGACCCTATAGCTGTGCCAGTGGGGAGTCTTACTGGGGACCTGGTGAGCAAGGGGAGCAACCAGCCCCAGACTGACTGTGATCTCTGTGTGCACTTAAGGGAAATTGTACTTTACTGTGTGTATTAGTTATCCTTTCCTCTTCTAGGAGTCACCCTCTCTGGTGTCAGTGGTGAGGATTGAGGCTTCCTGATTGCTGGGCCAGGGCACGGGCATCACACTACCCTTACATTTAATTATAGTGGCTGGTTCATCAAATGATATATATATATATATATATATATATATATATATATATATATATATATATATATATATATATACAATTTCTTTATGTCAGAAGGGTGTCTTCCAGAGGAATTTATAATCCAAGAGAACAGTAAAGGCTTCTTTGCTTTTAAGAAGTGACGTGCCTTTGTTGGTGGTTAACGCTGTTGTGTAGTTGAAATTGATTTGCTGCAGATATGTCTATATATGTGTTGTGAATCTCTAGGGTTCATAATGTCTAAGAGGGATGAAGTGTAACTAATGGCTGCATCACTGTGTAGATTTGAAGTAAGTTAGAGTCACCCTGCAACCTGTATAACAAGAAATGTCGAGGAATATAAATGGGAACAGACTGCAATTATACTGTATTTTGTACTTCTGCATATGTGGTACTTGCTAGATTAGTGTGGTGAACTGGTAACATATAAGTGAGAGGTACGTTGAGTTCTTGTTTGCTAAAGGTGATGTATATTCACTAGAAAGTTACTTTGGCAGACAGCACTGTTATTTATTACCTGGTTTACAATTCATATAGCATGTTGTATGACTGCCAAGGTATGCAGGCTCTACTAATGGGGGGAGGGCGTACTGTCCATGTATTTATATTGTTCGTTTATTTACCTTGTTTTAACTTTTTTTAAGAATTCTTAACATAATCTGTCATCCAAAAAATATTGTCAGATATACTTGCACAGATAATTTGATGCCAAATGTTCTTAAATGGACAATTCATAGATCTGTTTAGGAGTTTGTGTCATCATTTAGCTGCAATAGAAAGTTTAAATACTTAGATTTCTTAACTAAAAGCAAATTCCATCCATCCACAACCCCTTTTTCCCATTTTGCACATGCGGTCGGGGTGTCACTTCAGCAGTGACAGTCATCTTGAGCCAATGTTTATACCACTGAGTGGCTAGCCCTGCCACTGTACTTCATCCATACCATTCACTCACACCTAGGGCCAATTTACAGTGTCCACTACACCTGCAGTAAACCAGAGCACCTGGAGGAAACCTACATAACCACAGGGAGGGCATGCAGACTCCATACAAAAGGCATGCCATCTGAGAATCAAACCGGAGAATTTCTTGCTGTGGGGTGACAACACTAACCACTGCACTACTGAAGCCACCTAATAAAAGCAAATTGTCACTCAGTAATAACAGAAATTCTCTTACATGTAATATCTAA
This sequence comes from Protopterus annectens, assembly GCF_019279795.1. NCBI lineage: Eukaryota > Metazoa > Chordata > Ceratodontiformes > Protopteridae > Protopterus > Protopterus annectens. The sequence goes on along the minus strand of NC_056732.1, from coordinate 1,135,138,706 downwards.
ACATATGAAATATTTTTTAAATAAATACTAGCACCTTACTGTAATTATATTTATTGTTCTCCCTTTAATCATACTCTCAGGCTATGTATATGGGTAGGGAGGAGATAGTAAGTCCAGAGTTTGGGACTGTTTTTTTTTACAGGTCATTTCCTCTGTTCTGTTCTTGTGTGTTTAATGACCATCATGCCTTTTGGTACTTTTATGTGCTAATCAAAACTGACTTTTCTTAGCCCAGACTATAGGTAAGAGGTTGATGACAATTACTCCTACTTCCCTTTGATTGCTGTAGTCTGTGTTAGTTTTCAGTGTCATCATACTCTGCTTAGGGGCTTTGCTGCTTATGCAATTTGCATTAAATGCTGTGGATTCTGCATAAATTGGAGTCATTAGTACTCTAACAACTGACAGAGGCAATTACTTTATTCGCAAAAAATTGTTTGCATGTACACATATATACTGGAGTCATCTTATACCTATTGATTTTATTTTAGTCTTACTTTTTTAAATTTATTGACTTGACACAATTATGATTTAACCATTTTCAGAAGCATTATGAAAGCGTTTTTACTGAAGTATCACTAAACTTAAGTCAACATGACTGCACATCATTAAACATTAGGGATGCTTTCGAATATACATTATGCATAAATATATTACTAAGAAATCTACAGATGGACAATTCTTCATAATTATATTGTAGAGCCCTGTTCTTCTGAGTTATATATTGTCAATTTTTATTTGATGATGCTCCTGACATGATGGGATGGTTTAGACATACCTTACAGTTTATGTTTCATAGTTTTTTATTAGGGAAATTGTAGATGTTTCAGTATTTTTTTTCTTCTTCAGATCCTCAAGTTCAGTAACTTCACTAGCTGTATATGTTTTATCACCTATACGGATGTTCTGTACAGAACTAGTTATTAGCTTTTACAGTTTTCATGATCATGCCTTCTTTTTTTCTGTTTATCCTTTATAAATATTTTCTTTGTGCAAGTGATTGTTTTTATGAACCATAGTTTCCCTTTACATACTGGATAATAATAATAACATCTAAATATTTTAAAACAAGAATTAACTGACTTAGTCCCTACAAATAGTTTAGCTTGTGCACTTCTCTAAAATATAATAAAAATTACACTTAGTCATGTTTGCCTCACCTATTTACCTTACCTGTGCAGTTCTGCTTCTAATACTGAAAGCACTGAATGTTAAGGAAGGCCAGCCAGCTTGTTTCCCTTCTGTTGCCAGCCTCTTAGCTCTTGGGGTTCTCAGGAGGTAAAGGCACTACCTCACTGTTAAACTCTTACTTAACACAGATTATAATGTATGTAACACAGGTTCAGATGTTTAACTAAATTGGATGCACAATGACCATCGTGTGCTCACATCATTGCACTCACCTCCATCAAATTTTCAATAAAATCATATTAAAATGTCATACACTCAGGCCATTAAAAATCTCTACCTAAGAACTAGTAAGGATAAGTCTCAGCAGGAATTCTCTAATCCATCTACTCCATGCACACCTACAGCATGAATTCATCAAGACTCAGATTGTTCCCACTCTTGTACCCCTAATCATTCATCTAACAAAAATGTCATATATTGTTGATTCATTTGTTTGTTATTTGGTATGCAGTATCTCTAGTCACAGGGATGGACAAGAATAGGGCTATAGTCTGTTGCCTTTCAGATGCCAAGGTCTTTGACATTACAAGGGCCCTGAAGACCCTTTCTCAGGGCAAATATGGCTATGATACTGTGGTAATCCATGTATATGTGAATGACTAAGGATGCAGAACCCTGTGAGACAGACAGAGAGACATGTCATAACATTCCATGCATGTGACAAATGTAGTTTAGATTCCGGACCTAAGCAGAATTCTTCCATCACCAAAAATGATGTCTCGGTACAAAGGAAATATATTTGACTTCAGCAATTGACCAAATTGTTGTGGTCTCTCTTGGAGAATCCAACATGTATGAAGATGGCACAACATGACTGATAGTCTAACTTGCTTCACAAAGGGGTTGCCCACACCATTCATTCAAAGGCTTCCAAATGCTGACTAAAGCATGTGCTGGTCCCATAGCACCTTGTTTAGACATAGTTCATTTACTGGACATTCCAGTGTAGCAAGTATATTGAATTCCAGTTTGGATAAAATTAAGGTGACAATTTTCAATGCCAGATATCTCAGCAACAAATGGCTTGGTCTTGAAGATCTCCTATACTTGGAACATATCCATGTTTGTGTAATTACTAAGACTTTACTTAACTATAAAGAAAGGATTCAGTCCATATGTGGATTTGTCACTGAGCATCCCTTCAGGTCTGGTGGTAACTGTGGGTGCATCTCTATGTTTGTCACAAACCACATTACCTCCAGAAAGATTCCCAAAGACCTCTAAAACACAACTAAACCTCCTGATCACCATATATAAGACAAGCTATCAACTTGTATGTCCCCAAATGATCATGCTAATTTCTTAAGAGCTTTCAACAAACTTTCTATTAATAAGAACTCCAGTATTTTGGAAGATTTTAAGTAAACTACAATGAACTGGACCATCAGTATCTTCAATATAGGGCATGACCAGATGTTCATGGAATTATTTAATGGCAATTCCTTGAAACAGATAGCTAATAAACCCACCATAAAATAAAATAGTCTAGAGCTGGTACTCAAGAATATATAATCCATATGTATTATTCCCCTGGTCTCTCTTTTTTCATTTAATTCAGACCATTAACTTGTGACAATTGCCTTAAAAAACTCTTAACTGTCCTGAAACCAATATCTCTGAAAAATAAGGACTTCATATGGGCAAATGTCATACAGTTGTATGTAATATCTTAAAATTCACCTACGACAATACCCGCTTGAATGGTAATTTAGCAGTCAGTTTCATAAACAACTCCTATGTTAACTTAAGTAATGAGAAGAATTAATGGTATAACCAGCTCATAATACCATTGGAAAGTTAAATGCAAACAACTACCGTGGTCCACAAACACAAATATATTTTACAACAAGAGAAAGTAAATGCTTAAAGTATACACCAGATCTAAAACTCCTCATAGTACGAATAGCATAAAAACATTATTAGAAAAATGAAAAACACCCGTAGGAGTAGTAAAGCAACGCATAAGCTCAGGCTTGCTTCTGAAGCTAAGGATAACTACATGCCCTTCTTTATCTTTGTTATAAAACTAAGGAGCAATACCTATCAATGTTCGGCAAGCATCATAAATGGGTCCAAGTACTGTGACTCAAACATATTGCTGGTATGTTAGTAAGCAGATAAAGAACAAACCTCATTCCTGAAACATCTAAACCAATCCTCTTATCCCAGAATCCCTTATACCCCTATTATCACTAAATAATATGTTCTGAAGATGTTATCAGAGACCAAATGTTTTTCTCTGGGACCTAACAATATATCTTGATATTTAATAAGTAGTACCAAACATTCCTTCAGTGAACATCTCCTCAAATTGTTTAACCTAAGATCAGCCACTGGACTTCTTTGATTAAGGTATGCCACAATGCCGATGCCCTTCCATAAAAGTGGCCTACCATGGACCCTGGTAATTATAGACCTAACAGCCTTAAGAGCCTGATCTGCAAAGTAATGGAGACTATGATGGCTGATTGCATCAATTATATTATCAAAAACTTCATTTGACTAGCCCCTCAACAATTTGGCTTCATCAAAGGGAGATCTTGTCTATTAAGGCTCTCCCATAATCAACCTGACATCATTGCCCTAAGTGAGACATGGCTCAAACCTTACATCAAAGATTCTGAAATTCCCCCAACCCCTGGCTATCAAATAATCAGGTCTGACAGACCCAATAAAAAAGGAGGAGGTGTTGCAATAATGTTTACTAACTCTCACTATAATACCACATTCCCCAGTTCGCCAATGCCAAAATAACCATAGCCTTGCTAAAAATAAACAACTATAAAAATCTCTGCCTAATTGCCCTCTACATCCCACTAAGAAACAACACTCCTATACTATAAGATATCCACACTAGGATCTCTTTCAACAAAACAAATGAAACAATCATCCTAGGAGACGTAAACATCAGCTGTACAAATCTGACCTCCAACCCCTCTACCAACAATATAAATGTCTTCAACTTAACTCAACTCATTAACTCCCCAAACAGACCAGCCAAAGACTATTCATCCAGATCTATCCTGGACTGGATACTCATCACACACCCAAACAAAATATCTGAAGCAGGCACCCTCCCTGATTCCCTAAATGCCCATCTGCAACTTATAACACCAACACCACTATAAGGAAACTTGCATCCTAAAAAATTTCAACCCACTACTGTTCTCCATCACACTTAAAACAATAAGCTGTAGTGAATACAAAAAGATTTCTCAACACTGAATAAAGTATCCAACGTAAAACCAGACGACCAAATGTAAAATAAATAAGACGTTGGTAACACACGGCTGACAATAATGCACATTTATTAACAAACAGAAAAAGTAAGCACTTTCATGGATCAACTCCGCTTTCTCAGACTAATAGAAAAAAACCTGTGAAAACACTTTTTAAGTAATTAAAATATAACTGTTGCCAATCAGAATGAAGCATTAATTAAAACATTCAGCATTGTCTCTCTTAAAGGCATATATTTAATTCTATAATGCAGGATACAAATCAATGCTAAAATATATACATTGCAACATATAAAATGTTTAAAAAACGTATAAAAATGTTTAAAGAACGTTAACCTTGGACAATAATGTCAAAATTCAATGATATAAATAAAATTAAATTGATAGAATTATTTAATATTTCAATAACTACAATGTGTTTAATGTTACAGACATCTATTCCTCAGAAATGGTCTCAAGGATACCATATTATTAATTCCTGGTGGCTTATCTGCTTGAAGTCTGATAATCCATTTCTGTTCTATCATCTCGGAACAATTTTTAAAATTACACCCTCTCACATTCTCATAAGTCTTCTGTAATGCAAAAAACTTAAACTTATGTAAAGGGCCATAATTCTTAACATGCATAGCTAGTGCATTATTTTCTTTCACTTTGTTGATATTTCTGATATGCCCTAGAATTCTGTCTTTGAACGGACGATTGGTTTTACCTATGTAAAAGGCAAAACATACTGTGCAGAAGCTCAAATAAATAACATTATTGGTGCGACAGTCCGCATAGTATGTAGCCTCAAAATTAAAGCCTGTAATAGGATATACAAACCTCCCACCAACAAAGATGTAAGTACAAGCTGTACACCTCCTACAAATATAGTTGCCTAATCTATCTGATGTTTGTTTTTTATGTGTGTCTACACCTTTGTGGCATAGCTGATCCTTTCTTTTGAAAGAAAAAAGAGCTATATCATTAACTTTTCCTTATTGTTAGTCATGTGTTACCAACGTCTTATTTATTTTACACTTAAAAGAATACACTGAAACATACTAAAAGCACTCCCATTAGATAACTCTGTTGACTATTTCAATACAGAGCAGTAGTGTGGCGGTTAACTTTGTCTCCTCACAGCAAGAGGCTGTCTGGTTCAATTCTTGGCTGCAGTGCCTTCTGTGTGGAGTCTGCAAGCCTGCAGTTGTGTTGGTTTCCTCTGTGTGCTCTGGTTTCCTCCCACTTTGCAAATACGTGCATCTGGAGCATTTCTCCTCAAGCCTCCACTGAAAATTGGCTCATTCCAAGTCAGACTTTCCTGGTAAACAAATGCTAAATAAAATAAAAGTAAATAAACTCCCTTCATAGACACACTAAACAACCAAGCACCAATATGCATAAAAAGAATAAAAACCACTCCTACCCCATGGCTGACCAAACCCACCAAAGATCTCATGCACCACAGAGATAAAAACCTAAAGTACTACAGAAAAAACAAAAAACAGGGCTCTCTCTTGCTCTTTAAACAACTCTGTAAACAAGTAAAGAAACTAGTTCATACAGATAAAAAACATACTACACTAAACTTCAATTCAGACACAATATAAACCAAAAATATTCTGGAATGCTATCTCTTCTTAACCCAGACACCAAGGAAAATCCATGCCCACATCCCAGCAAGACATCCCAGGAAATAGCATCAATTTTTAATTCTTTCTTCATAAACTGTTTAGATGACATTACTGTCAGCTTTCCTAATACTAGCAGTATAAATAATGCTCCTCTTCCCAACTCCCTCCCCCTTCCAAACTTGTCTACAATCCCCACTCTCCCTTAACCCCCACTCCCTCTCTACTTCCAACTTTATACTCCAATCAGTCTCTGCCACCACTATAAAAAGGCTGTAACGGGTAAGGGTTGTAACTGAAAAGGGCCTTTGGATCATTTAACTTCCTTGGTTGCAAAGTGAAACAAGTAAACAAGTAAACTAGAAACAGGTTTATTGGATTCCTTTTAAATGATAAATTTATGGCTGGGCTTCTAATTGGAGCAAAAATTAAAGCAAATGCTAAAATACAAAAATAAACAGAAAAAGAGGAATTGGGAATATATCAAATGCTTGGACAAAAATGCACTATCGTTAGAGAAAATAAAATTTAATATTTTTCCCTAGGTCATCAAAAAATGAGAAGATTAGAATTGAATAAACACAGAGGTTTCCGGCACTATAAAGGTTATCCTGAATTCCAGAGATGCAGGCAAATCACTCCAAGATGTAATAAATCCCTTTATTACGTAAAGCAAAACACATCCAAAAACGAAATCGATTAAGCGCTTTTGTCTCCACAAACGGAGACTTCATCAGAATAAATTGTTACACTTCAGCTTTCCTTTTATATGCATCAATATTTCCATTATTACAATCATTAAACAATAAAACCATTAAGCAATAAAACCATTGCCCTGTTAACATTTCTTCCATTTAAAGACACATACATACTTTGAAGACATATTACGAGTAAAGATGCTTTTTCTTAATATTTAGGATGATAATTCATCATATTACAAATAATAAATAACCCTATTAAAAAGTTTTTAATAGGGTTGTTTATTATTTATTATTTGTAATATGATGAATGATAATTCATGAAGGATGATAATTCATCATATTACAAATAATAAATAAACCTATTAAAAAGTTTTTAATAGGGTTATTTATTATTTATTATTTGTAATATGATGAATTATCATCCTAAATATTAAGAAAAAGCGTCTTTACTCGTAATATGTCTTCAACGTATGTATGTGTCTTTAAATGGAAGAAATGTTAACAGGGCAATGGTTTTATTGCTTAATGGTTTTATTGTTTAATGATTGTAATAATGGAAATATTGATGCATATAAAAGGAAAGCTGAAGTGTAACAATTTATTCTGATGAAGTCTCCGCTTGTGGAGACAAAAGCGCTTAATCGATTTTGTTTTTGGATGTGTCTTGCTTTATGTAATAAAAGGATTTATTACATCTTGGAGTGATTTGCCTGCATCTCTGGAATTCAGGATAACCTTTATAGTGCCGGAAACCTCTGTGTTTATTTAGTTGTTCTTCTTCTTAAGATTAGAATTGAGATGCAATGGATGTATAAATCAAACACATGCACAAACTGCAGCATTATAATAGCAATAATAATGGAGTATCAGATATTTTAACATTTTAATAATGTCAAAAATCATGTTTATAAAATGTGCTGTACACACACACACAAAAATGACATCATATCTTGTAATATATAACAATACCTTAGGGGAAAATAGCATACTTCATCTGATAGGTGACATTAAAATGAAATCAGAGATCAAATAAATTATTTAAAAGCCAATAAATCTCAATGATTGCATGGACTGTACCTTGAATTTTTTTAAACTACTTGACAAAATATTAATTATCATTTTGGAGGTTTTAATTATTATTAAAAAAACTCATTCTTCCTTTGTGGAGATATTCATTTACAATTCCCATTTATAAACAAGGCAAAGACTCCACTAAATGCAATTTTTACCAATTTCATTGTTTGAGAATACCATTTTAACAATTGCAACTAGTGAAATTAAAATACTAATGATCTGGGCAATGAAATTGTAAGGTGATTTACACCCCATTAATCCCCATTCTGCATCTTGAAAATGTTTTTTTTTGCAGGAAGGTAAGTGGTATTAGCCCACCCATCAAATGTTACTAATGAAACAATCACTCTTTCTGTCTCTATTTGTATAGATGTCTCTCTAGCTTCATGTCTCCTCCATTTGTCAGTCTATCTACCTATGTGTGTTTATCTACATTAAAAAATGTTTAATGACTTGGAGAGTGTTTGTTTGCATTTATACTTATCTAAATGAAAAAGAAATATTGATCTACTTGAATAAGGTTTCCCATCTTTTTATCTGTCTGACCATCTACCTATTTAATACATCTGCTTCCTTACCCTAATTAAGAATAACCAATCATTTTGTGGCAGGGTTCTTGAACAATATACAACTTTGCTTGTTTAGGTAACCATTGCACTCACTACTTATGAAAAGTGCAACAATCTCCAAAATCACTTTGCCCTTATTCATTTATTATGATCAGACAGACTTCAATTTGAAAGATAAGCCCAAGATTATTTAAAAAAATAATGCTAACAGATTGTTCCTTTTTAAGATATCATGTTCCACTCTAATTATACTACAGATGGAAAAAAACAGTTTTCTTAAATGGATGTTTAATGCTTTGGATAAAATAATCTTTCATCAATATATGTATCAACCTTCTGAAGAAGTTTTTCATAATTCCAGAACCTATGTAAAGGTTGGTTATTATTTATATACAGATATAAAAGTTAGAAAAAAATTAAGTAGGGCTTCCATTTGTCACTGTTATTGTTTGCCTTTGCATTTAAACTAGCAGTTGGATTTAGCAGTATAAAAAGTACTGAGCTTTATAGAGATCTGGAAACTATATTATCCCAATTTGCAGATGACTTACTTTACAAAATCATTAATGCAAACATCTCTAAAAATACATAAATAGCTTAAGTCAATTTATCATAGTTTTATTTTAAAATTTAAAAATAAGAAAACTAATATTTTATTACTAAACCAATTCAGTTCTCAGATCAGGAATAATTAATTTACAATTGGGTGAGTAATAATTTCAATCACCCAAGTATCATTATCAAAACATATATAGAAATTACTGTAAACTCATAATATGATGTCTGACTAATTTTGAAACTATACTTTCAAACTGGTAAAAAAATCATTTTTCCTTTAAAGACAGACCGTGTCTTAAAATTATTCTACTATGAAGAAATTTTATTAATGGCCCTCTAAGGCAGAATCAAATTAATAATTTATTTCCTCTCTGTACCAAACTAATCTGAAAGAAACAGCATAATCCTATAAGAGTACATGAAAATGTAGGAACATGTTTTTGATATTAAGATATACAGTCTACCATCTTTTTATAAAGTAATTTTATAGTGGCTGCTTACACCCTTATAAGACACTTTGTAAAGATCTTTACTTAGATTTATGTATTGAAAAAGCATTTACAACTCCACATTTTCTGCAAAGATATGCTAAACTATTAACCACATGTATAATCTTACATGATGACAACATTACAAATCACATTTTTTATACCTTATAGAATTCTGTTAGACAAAAAAAAAAAAAAAAACACCAAAAACAACATACCAGATTCTTACTGGAAATTTGTGTATGTGTATAACTCTTCTTTTATTGATGTAGATGAAAATCAAAAGCAGATAATATTGGAATTTCTACTTTTACAACTTTTTTCCTGTGTTGATGATTTTTTGGAGGTTTCCTCATACGTCTTTCCTAAGTGCATACAAAATGATTAACATTTTCAAAACTGATAATAGCCATGGCAGGAGATACAATATTCTGATAAAACCAGCTTAGGACCACATTCACTTTTTTGACAAGATATAAATATGTTTGTGCAGGCTTTCTAGTTTTACACAAACTTCTTCATTTGAATAATGTTTCCTTTTAAAACTTTTAATCCAATCTGACACACCCATTTCTAGTTATATAGTGACAACTCAGATACAAATTATTTGATATTTATAGGGTCGTAGGTTCATAGGTGTTTACTAAGCTAATGACTACAAGGGCCTTTTTAAGCCTAGACATGCATCCCAAATCTCTAACAAGTTCTGATACCCTTGATAAGTTTAAGCAGGGGCTTGGGAGATGAAACATTTGCAAGCTAGGCCCTGGGGAATGAACCATTTACAGGTTGCCTGTGCCCATTAGAGACACAGCCACCAAACCAAGGATGAATTTCTGTTCTCCATCCAATTGTCCAAGTTGCACTTGAATTGGGTTAGGAAGGAACTCTGTTTCACATGGATGTGAAGCCTGTTCCAGAGAGAGGGTAATCTCTGGGATACATACATGTCTTTCCAGTAGGTTCTACGTATATCACAGACAAGGTTTAAGTCTTTAGAATGGGTAATTCTGGTGCTGGTTATTTTGTGGATATGCAGGAGGTCCATCAGACTGGATTCTGAGAATGCCCTGTATGTCAGGCATAGATTTCCCCTCAAAAGTCTATAGGAGACAGAATACAGAGATAGAGCCTTGAGGCAGTCTGCAGAGAACATTTTACTTAAGCCCTACATTCTTTTAGTGAGGAACCTTTGGGGACGTTCCAATTGTTGGATATGCCTGGATAGGTATATACCAAATGGGGTATTGTACTCAATGAGAGGTCTGATGAATGCTGAATACATTGGAACAATGACTTCCTTGGAATTAGATGCCATACCTTTGTTTATAAGTTGTGCAATATAGAATGATTTCCTCACTGCTTTAGACGCATGATGGTCAGTTGCTAGATTATTATCTATGTGTGTCCTAAGTCCCTGATTATTGGGTCAACTCCGAGGGGTGTGTTGTCAATATGATAGTTACCCAAGGTGGATGACTTCCAAAAGGAAACTATTATACATTTCTTGGCATTTAGTTTTAGTCCATGGCTCTGACATCAGTTGTTTGTCTATGCCAGCCTCTCCTGGAGAACATTTGTGTCAGTGTGGTATTCAATTACAGCTCCTTATTTGCAATCATCTGCAAAATTAGTCAGCCAAAGAGGCCACTGACATTGGCCTTGACTTCTGAGAAGTAAATGCCAAAAAGGAGTGGTCCAAGGACTGATCCCTGATAGACTACACTTGTGACTGGCCTCTTTGTAGAGGTGAACTCCCCAATTCTAACTTCCTTGCTCCTCTCTGTAAGCCAGTTGGCAATCCACTGGGTATATATGGGTTTGTACCTAATCTCCTAAGTTTGTCAACATACCCAAGTGGGGTATTGTGTCAAATGCCTTGGCCAGGTCAAGGTAGGCAGTGTGAATGATTTTGCCCTCATCCATTGCTTTGGTGACCTTCTCAAAGAAGTCCACTAGGTTGAGTAAGCATGATCTACCCTTGATGAAACCAAACTGGGTTGGGTCCAGTGTCTGGAGGTTTACTATATCACTATTGGTCATGTCCATGATAAGTCTTTCCATGGCTTTACATATAAGACTAGTCAGACTTATGGATCTGTAGTTTTCAGGGTCTGTCTGTAGATGGTCCACATTTGTGCAGAGGGATGACTGTAGCTGTTCTCCATTCACGAGGCACAAAGCCTGTTACTGGCAATACTTAAATAGCAATTCCAGAGGCCCTGATAGGTCATGTTTCATGCTATTTAGAAGGCATCCTGGGATATTGTCAAGGCCCATTGATGCAGTGTTCTTGGCCATAGAGGGAGCATTAAAGATCTGTTCCCTAGTAATAGCGGGGGGAGTTATATTTGATGGTATTTCCTCAGGGAAGGTTGAGGGGCAGAGAGGGGTAAAGTTGGAGCTGAATTTATCGGCCAGTAGGTTTGCTATATCTTCTGGCTCAGTGTAGTTGGCTCCCTTTACAATGAGCTCTGCAAACAATTGTGTATTACCTTTAAGGTTGCGGACATAGCTAAAGAATGCCTTGTGGTTGTCCTTGACCAGGGAAACCAAATTCACCTCAAATTTGGCTTTTTTTGATATTTTCTAAGAAAAAATATTATCTATATTTTGGAAAAGATCAGAATCTCCATTTTAATTAATTCATTCATTTATTAAATTGTATAAGGTAAAGACAACAGCTCTTCAGTAGGAATACATGCTGAAAAGGATGAAATAAATTAGAATTTTGGCCTAAAGTATCTCCTATAAATACAAAAATAATTTAGAATGCTCTAGTGAATATTTAGAATGCATTATTGTGCTGTTTTCTTAAATCAGTGTTTTATGTACATACTTTATTAATAAGTTTTTGATGACATCATTAATGCATCTTGATATCTATATCTATATCTATAGTCTGTGTATATATATATATATATATATATATATATATATATATATATATATATATATAGCTACATATGTGTGTGTGTGTGTGTGTGTGTATATATATATATATATATATATATAT
>NC_056732.1:1135046254-1135121254 GCF_019279795.1 Protopterus annectens | reverse complement strand
AAATTGCCAAAGATTCCAAAGACAACCACAAAGCATTCTATAATTATGTCAAGAATCTAAATGGCAATGCTCAGATCTGCTCTGAGCTAAAACAGAATGGCATTAAATATACTGATCCGAAGGATATTGCCAATATCCTGGCAGATCGATTCAGTGCCAACTTCACCCCACTCTCACACCCTAAATGGCCCATCTCAATACCGGAAGATTGCCAAATTCCAGTAATAACGGCCACACAGGTACAAAACGCACTCTCTAAAGCCAAGAATACAGCATCCATGGGACCAGATGACATCCCGGGCTGTGTACTACATGAACTACAATATGAACTGGCACCTCACCTAAGTGTCATGTTTAATCATAGCCTCACCTCAGGTTTCGTGCCCACTGAGTGGCGCAGAGCTATAGTTATCCCAATCCACAAGGGGGGATCCACCTTGGATCCTGGAAACTACCGTCCCATCAGTCTGACAAGCCTTATCTGCAAGGCCATGGAGCGTATTATCATGGAACTTATAAACAAAGACATTGGCAACCTTCAAACACTGGACCCCACCCAGTTTGGGTTTGTGAAGGGCCGATCTTGTCTCCTGAACCTGATTGACTTCTTTGAATCAGTCTCCAGAGCCATGGACAAGGGTAAGGTGGTCCACACAGCCTATCTAGACCTTGCCAAGGCCTTTGACACCATCCCTCACTCTGGAATCATAGATAAACTTACTAAGTTGGGCATTAATCCCTATGTCACCCAATGGGTTGCTAAATGGCTTACTGATAGAACCCACACTGTAAAAGCAGCTGATTCCAAATCCAGCTCCAGACAAGTGACAAGTGGAGTACCTCAGGGTTCAGTCCTGGGGCCGCTCTTGTTTGGCATCTACTTCTCTGAAGTACAGGTCAACACTAAGGGACTCTGGCTAACAAAATTTGCAGATGACTGCAAACTGGGAGCCATTATTGAATCCCCAAATGATGTGGATACTCTACAAAAGGGCCTTACAGAAACAGATGCTTGGTGCCAGAGCCATGGGCTCAAGCTCAATGCCAAGAAATGTATTGTTATCCCCTTTGGGAAAAAACATGTATCCATGAATTACCATATAGGTGGCAGTACACTAAACACAGAAAGTGTGATAAGAGACTTAGGGACACAGGTGGACAGTGGTCTCACCTTTGATAACCACATCGCCACAACAGTCAGGAAATCCTTCTATGTGGCACACCTCATCACGAAGGGCTTTTCATCCAGAAAAAAGGAGGTCATTGTCCCACTGTACTCATCCCTCATTAGACCCATTATAGAATACAATGCCCCATTTGGTATGTACCTCTCAAGACATCTGCAACAACTGGAAAGGCCTCAGAAATACCTCACTAAAAGAATCACAGGCCTAAAGCAGATGCCCTATGCTGACCGCCTTAAAACCTCCAGCTATACTCTGTCGCATATCGTCTACTCAGAGGCGATCTCTGCTTAACATACAAGGCCATGTCAAACCTAGAGCTGTTGGACATGCTACACTTAAAGAAATCCCAATCCCTCAGAGCTACACGCTCCAGGGATCTAAACCTTGTCATCACAATAAACAAAACATGTTGGAGGGATAGGTTCCTGACCCAGAGACTCCCCAGACTCTGGAATAGATTGCCCATACATGTCAAGCAGAGTGCCTCTTTGGACCTCTTCAAGAGGAACCTTGACGATTGGATGGGAGAAAGGAAATTCACCCCAGGGATCACGTCAGTCGCCCTGCTAGACAGGGGTCCAGGAAAGTAAATAATGTGGGAAGAAATATTCAGGGAATTGTTATGGCTAGGCTTGTATAGGCCCTAGGGCTGATAGCCTAGTACTAACCTATGAACCTATGAGAGTTCCTGCATCATTCATAGTGCTGGTTGTCTAGCATTAGTGCTAACAAGGTTATTCTCTAGTTCATAGTCTTTTCTTTATGGTGGTCACACAGTTGGAGGAAGCAACAGTCAGAATAGAAGTAGGCAGATTTTGCACCCTCGGTTTATAGCACCCACAAACGTGATATCACTACAGATTCAATTCACCTTGCTATTTCTCTTTTGCTCATACTAGATTATTATAATTCATAATGGGTAATAGCAATCCATGTAATTTCAAAAGGCAATGCATTTAGCACAGAAACTGAAACAGCTGTGTCTGGAAATTCAACAAGGTCCTAATTCTATGGAGAATATGTTGCATGTTCTCATTTGCTAGACAGAGAGGATGGGTGAGAAGGTTTATTTAACGAGTGACATCAGAGATATTCTCACTTTGGAATTTTATTTTTTAATAAGAAACACAAGATTATAAATTTGGAAAAAAGATATCACTGAGAAGCAACATGCAGCATTATGCTCATTATAAAAAATATTACTAATGCTGCCTTCACAGCTGTGTGAAGTTCTACTTTCTTCTTGTATGCTACTAAGTCAGCATTACATGAATGTGTTACTTTATGTGAAGGAAGGTAAACAAAATGCTCTTTGATGTATAAATACAGCAAAATTAACAGAAGGCTGATTTTTAAGTGACCCAACTAATTGTAAAGTAAAATGAATTATATCATTCACTAATTTTTCATTCTTTAATAAGTTACACTCAGATATAAAAGGAAAATTTAGCTTTTTTTCAAGAATGATGTATTTATTTATTGGTTATTATTGGCATTTGCTTATAGGGGCAAAATAATATTTAAGTAACTGCTTATATCATGCCTGTGTTTTACTCCTGCAAGCTGTCTCAGCTGTGAACACCATTCTCTTCCTCTGTTGGTAAGATGTAATGATGTACCAGTTATCAATTTGGCAGATTGCCACTGCAGAAATATTCTTGATTTGTTATTTATTATGCTAGAAAGGCAACATTGTGGAGTTTAGTTCTTATAAAAAATGAATGCACTAGTTTTGCAATAATTCTTAAAGTCTGTGACCTAAAAAAGCTACTAGAAGTTTATTAGATCAAAATTTGACTTAATAATTACATTTTTGCTAGTTTGCAAAATTTCCAAATTGCATTTCCCTAGCCATTTTTCTATACATGGTACTGTACAAAGAGAATTCTTTCTGTTTATGAACTAAAGCTTCTTCACTGTATTAGATGTGAATGAACATGTCAACATTTTAATAGGAATAACAACATCCACTGATAATACGAAAAGATGTAAGTAGCTAAACAGTAAAAAAAATGGTGAGCTAATGATTTTGTGTAAAGCTGTGTATGAAAAAAATTTGGTGAAAGAAACTGTTTGCAGTCTGATATCATAAAGCACCAAGAAGCGTTATAAACATTTATTGGCCCTTTCTAAAAGATAATCTGTTGAGCACAATACATGTGGCTAACTGTTAAAGATTTGTTTTATATTCAGCGTCAGATTAATTATCACTATAGTGTAGGCAGTCAGACCGGGACACATGCACACACGCATCCACAAGCTCACAGACACACTCACACACACAGGTGCAATGTTTAAACCTTGAACACACATGTGCAACATTTAAACACTGAAGAGGTGCAGAGCAGTTCTGAAAGTTATAATGTAAAAATAAAGTAATCCTGAAATACTGTCAACTGCATACTTTTACAAGGTCTCAAAACACTGAAAATTATAACATGCTGTGTCTTAGCTGTTGCAAATATAACAGGTATGTTTTAGTTGCAATTACTTGAATTCCAGTCAACCTATTGCTTTTACGGCTGTTGGCAAGTAGTCAAGTATATAAAAGACAAAAGACATTTGGCAGTGAAGGTTCTGCTGAATTAGTTTCTTGTCTTCAAAATGCTGTTGTTCTAATCTGATAAGAAGCATTTTACCACCTGGACAAATCCATCTGGATTTAGTATTTGCAGTGTTGACAAATGCAAATAAGCCATGAGGTTATGTAGTCGATACTGAAGAAGTAAAATGGTATATATCTAAAAATAATAGTCAGAAACCTACCAGTTATCATAGCTTTGCAGCACAATTACCAAAACAAAAAATCTGTAGCTTCAGGGTTTCATTTTTTTTCTGCAGGTGGTAGACCAAACCATTCCATTCTCTCAGCTTGACCACTAACTGGATTTTAGACATGCCATCTAACCAATCCCTCTCCCAGCACACACAATGTAAGGTACTGATGTGAGATCTGAATCAAGTAATATCTTCAAATGCATTCAACTGCAATGAACAGAAATATGTCATGCAGCCTGATTAATAAGTATTAAGATCAAGTAAACTCTGAGGATGATAGACTTTTCATGAGGGAGAACCTAACTGAATGTTTTAATAGTAGTGCTTTTTGAATTTTTGTTTAGCCATTTATCAAGGGCATTTTGATAATGAATCGTATTTACTTTCTCTGCATGTGTCAAACTGATGATGTGAATGTAGTATTTGCAAATTGTTCTGGAAGGTGAAATAGTTATTATCCATTCTAAGCTTATTATGAGAAGAGACTATTCCCTTCTTTTTGAGTTAGTAGAATGCACTTAGCTTTATAAGTAGATAAAGGTACCAAATATATTATAAACAAAAACTGGCGATCCTAAGCAAACTAGACATGTGTAATAGTACAAGAATCTGAATGCTTGGATTGTAAGTAGCATTGGAATGAATCTTTCTCCATAGGAATAAAGACATTCCATAAAATCAAAATCAGTGCTTTTGATTTATAGCTAAGAACTTGCAGAATACCTAAGCTATTTTAATTAGGAAACATATATGGAAGGACTAACTGAGGGAGATACCGTACCATTTTGCACATGCAAATCTGGGCTGTTGAATATTCGTCAATGCCTCTGTAAGATAGGCATTATGGTGATTGGCAGAGGCAGCCCAGTTTGCTTGTTTAGTTTTCCCTTTTCTGTTTTTTCATAATTTGTGGTGTAGTCAGATGGAGATTCCATGTTCCTTGAGCTGATTGTCAGTGACCATGGGGTTGCTCTTTCCCTACACGTCCTAATGTTTTGATGGGCCAGAATAGCTGAGGTAGAGGATTAGTTTAAAGAAATTGAGTCTGACAGCTACAAAATGCTCTCTAGTTCCAAAAGAAGCCAATTAGCAGTCAAACTCGACTCATCCCAGTCAGTGGGTGTAATGGCCATGAGAAAAAAGGAAAAAGCACATAAACCCATTGCATCTAATCTGAAACTAGTAGGCTAGATGGAAGCTGTTATTGCCAGAGATGATCTTGAAAAATCAGGTGATGAATATCACCTGATGATGAGATTAGAGAAAGGATCATAGTAGGTAAACAAACAGACTATTTGATTTATTGTTAGAGAAAATATTTGATACCCCCCTACAATTTTAAAGGATGTTGAGCCATCATTATCACACAGGTGGCTGCCCCCTTTATCAATATCATAACAAAAAGGGACAGGGAGGAAGGATTATAGCATATCTATATCAGCAGGCAATGACATGAATAAATATAGGATGCCTAATTTATTGCCTTCAATGAGCTCAATAAATAGCTGCTGTCCACCTTCTGTGGTCATTGATATTCTACTTGGGTCAAATATAACAGCACACATTCCAAAGTTTTAAAAGAAAAAATCATTATAGGTGAATGCATCGATGCATCTGACCTAGCTGATGCTGATGATGTACCAAGATTATTAGAGGCTGAAAAATCTGTTTCAAAGGATTTAGGATGCACTCCTTGCTGCAACTGGCAAATCAGCACACAAAAAGCAGACAAAGAGAAACTGAGATTCTTGGCAACAGGAGTCTTCATTTTTCTGGCTGTTCTTATTGAAAACAACCCACAGCTGGCTCTGCCTTTGATCTCTTATTTATTGCCTATTAGGGAAGCCCACCATGTTTGCAGGGATTGGCCTAGCTCGGTTATTACCACAGATTAAGAAAGCTAAAAGCAGTAAACAAAGCATTAAGATTACATCAGTAGCACACTGATTCGTGGTTAAACACCCTTCAGTAATAAAAGTGCCACTGTAAAGTCTCAGAATGTTAAGACCTGTTCTACATTTAACAGTGGAAGATGATTGTGAGCTGCCCGATGGTTTTCTCATTCATGTTCACTCTGGGGTAAACCTCACCCAGCTGTTAACTGTTGGCAGAAGATGGGTAAAGTCGTATTAAATCCAGAGGTATGTGTTCAGGACAAGCTTCCATTCAATAGACAGTCATAGCCATTTTGGGGGAGGGATGGACTCCTTTTGATGAAATAGGATTACTGACTTGGAAAGTGGGCATCAACAGAACATCACACTCTCCCATTAATGTCAAAGCACTTACACATGAGCTAGCAGCATACTCTGATTGTAAGTCAGCTGGACTATTGTTTTTGATTGAAGTGGAAAAAAATCATTACCTTGTGTTTAGAAAATGGTTATTCCTACTATGATTTAATCAGGATGGCATATTATATTATTAACAATAAGCACACACACTGCCTAGTTATTCTATTAAAAGGAATGCAAAATAAAGAGTAAGAGAAAGGGAAAATTGGTAGAGCATTCAAGATGGGGTCGGCTATTAATGCCTGTTCTGTTAGGAACATCTTATCTCACAAGTGGAAAATTTTGCAAGGGATTCAGGAGCTGTTTGAAATAGTAGATAAAAAAGTAATATTTTGTATTCTGGTTACTATAATTTAAAGTCAGTTTTAGAGAGTGACCTCAGGTCTGTGGGGGAGCTTACTACATCTATACCTGCAGGAACTTACAAATCTGACACCTATAAAGCATTTAGGTGTATTTTAGAGGGTAGGTTTGTGTTATTAACAAAAAACAAAAACCTCATTGGGCTGGATGTCATAAAGCTTGAGGAAGCTATTTGCGGACAGTGCAGCACACCGAAGGAAGACTTCAGCACAGATGATGCGGACACAATTTCAGAAGAACTTCACCCTGTATAACCATTCTCTTTTTCTTTTTTTTTTTTTGTGGATTTTAATTTGGCTTTTGAAGTATTTAATTCTCTGTTCTTGGTGAGTCATAACATCTGGGTGTTTCTATTGGTTATTGGATTTTTCACATTCCAGCCCTAGTGGACTGCTTGTTTTGTGGCTATTTATGACTTTTACTGGCATTCTTCTGGTATGACTGTTATCTTCTCCCAACATATCTTGCCTACACAAGGCAGTCTTTCTGGCCTAGGGGGTAATTTGACTGTATTCATCCAGCAACTTTCCTAGTATCTTTCTCAGCAACCTTGGAGTTATTTTCACAACAGCCAAGGGAACTTATCTTGGTAATCCAGCTGGAGTTACAGATCCACCCTGAGGTAATGTCAATTTGACTGAACAAGCTTTCTCTACTACTTGTGATTTTAGTAAAGTTGGTAGTCTCAGTTAATGACTTGACAAATTCAATTTTCCTGAGGAAAGACAGTATATATGTTCCTCAGACGGTGTGTTTTTGACTCTCAATAAAAAGATATTGTCTTGACAAAGTATAATTTAAATATAAATCACTTCAATTGGACAACTATTTTTCAGAAGAGAGCCTTAAACATGAGCATGTACCGAAAGGGTTAAGAATGTGAAAGTTTCCACAAGAAGTGGAGGAGAATTCTCCATTCCACTTTGAATTATTAGAACTATTTGATAGAAATGGTTTAGACATTACTTGTTTGGTTATCAGGGAAAACCACAGACTTACGCTCACTATTAAGGAAGAGATCTAAGACTGGTCAGTTTCACTTTATAATCTTGAAATACTGACATATCGAATTTCAGTATTTCAAAACTATAAAGTGAATCTGCAAAATGCCGAAACCCCAAAACTGCGAAAGTAAAAATTGTGAACTTAAACACGCCATACACCACACAACACATACACCAGCCAACCCATACTACAAAAAACAAGCAAAACGCACACAAACACAAAAACACAAATTAATGAACCTACACTATAAATAAGCAGATAAGCCCCCATGCACCCCCTATGTGGGGGGGCGCTGCGCCTCCCACACCCCCCCTACTTATATATACTAACTCCGAGATTGCACCAAACAGAAAAAGACAGCAAACTCACAACTAGACTTTCTACAGTCCCCTCTCACACGCACACACACATCATATATATATCACTTAAACACTCATACTTTTACCTGCCTACCCTAACCCACATGTACAAATTCCAAACACACTCACATACACTCAAACATCTACCCAAAACCCTTACAAAATAGTCAATTACCTTAAATTCCACCTAAATCTACACACTAAACCATACACCATCCACACAGTACATTCCATATCACATACTGGAAAACCATAACTGCAAATTCTACATATCCGGATTCGCAGTTATGCAGTTTCACTATTATGAAAATTTGACTTTATGGTCTCAAAATACTGAAATTCGATATTTCAGTATTTCAAGATTATAAAGTGAAACCAACTGGTCAACCCTGTTTCTGCTAATCTCAATTTTGCAAAATATAAGCACACTTTTAGCAACACTTTCAAACAGCTGGAACAGCGTATGTCCACTATAAAAATCTAGGAAAGACAAAAAACTTATTTAAGATGACAAAGACTATTTGAACTATACAGTATATACAAAATTTCCCAAGTTTACTCAAATAGATACAATATATGAACAACTTAATTCAGGAGTTGAAGGCATAAACCAGAACAAGGTTCATGATATCCCTTTATAGCAGGAGCTTCCCAGATGATCTCAGCATTTAGCCAACAAGAGTAATGATACTCTGGGCAACAAGGTCAGAAATAGACCATGAATCAATGCAAGGATGGGGAGGAATTCGAAGAAACCATCGAATTGGAACAACAAATGGTAACTTTTAATGTTGTGTATAGTTTTAATTCAATGGGTTTTCCCAAAGGTAACATGACAATTACCTCTTTTTCAACTTCAATATATACAATTTTACTGAACACACCATCAGCCCAGAACCCTACCAACTGTTCTTGAAGGGATTCACCTTCATTCCTGCTAGTACAGCCAAGACTGAACAAACTCTTCATGATCTTAAGTTATTCACTAGAAAACTGAACTTTCAGTTTTTTTGTGACAATCTGCCTGCAGACAATTACTCTTACAGCATCAAATGTAGAAGTATGGCAAATCCCCCTCTCCTGCCTGTAATCAATGTTTTTGAAAAACCTGTGAGTGGGATATCAGAAGTCTTCTAAATAGTAAATACAAGAATCCTTACTACACTTTGTCTAGTAAAGAACATGAAATTATATCCCGAATAACCTGTGAGGCCAACACCTGTTAAATGAAACCAACAGGTTTGGTTGATTGCTGATCATGAAGTGCCAAGATTATGTTGGTAGAATAAACAATTTGAGTTATGTTACTACCTACAGGACAGTTCCTCTAAATGAGATTAATATAGCATACAGAGCTATCAACATTCACTTAGATGTGTTGTTGTTATTTGACACTATACCACTTAGCATTTATGATTTCTTAAAGGTGAAGCATCTTGTTTTTCCTAAAATTTTTGGAATACTGAAGATCCAGACTAGCACTGATGATCTTCCATCGCACCCTATTGTGGCTGCTGGAGGCTCTATTATTGAACCTCCTGTTAAATTCATTGATTGCAAGTTGAAATCACTTTTTTACAGATTGGCTTCATGTGATAAAGGACTCATGGTATTTTTTAAACAAACTGAGGAACATCACAATTATGGATGCACACTTTTTTATCACCTGTGATGTGAAAAAACTTTTTACAATAATGCCACATGAAGAAGGTATGTAGTGGTCCACTCAAATTGTGATCAAGTATGGATCACTTTCACCAACTGCCATTACACTGGTCACTGAATTTATGGACCTCATTCTCAATAAAAACATTTTTTATTTTGATGGTGAACAGCTATGTGGAGGTGCCATGGGGGCTACTTGTGCTCTCACATGTTTTAATGCTGTACTTCTGAGATGGAAGATGTAATCAGTTTTTAAAATTGACCTCTCCAATTATTGTCCGAGCTCCTTTTGTTACTTTGATGAGATTTTCATCATCTGCTCCGGTAGTCATGAGCAGGTGGATGAATTCATCCAATAATTAGAAATTACTTCAAGGTTCTTTAAATTACACACGACATTAGTCCTACAAGGACACCTTTGGTATTTTGGAAACATGCATTTATCAAAAAACAACATTTTGCAAAACTCTTTTACACTTCCAGAGTAACCACCCTTCCACCAGAAGAAGGGGGTGATCAGAAGTCATTGTGTTTCACGTCTCACTTCAGATTTTGATAAATGTCTTGAGGAATTTATGACATTAAAAAAGATGTTTCTTGAAAGGGATTATCCCCCTGAATGAATCAACACACACCAGTCAATGGTCTTTTCTGAAAGGCAGGGCAAAACTGAGGCCATTTTCAAATTCGGATACAGAACAGAGCACTTTAGACTCTAGAACCTCTAATTTAAACATACTTGTAAACAATATTGTTATGCACTATTCCTTGGACTCACGTGATATTAGAGTCATCTTAAATAGGAACTGAAATATTTTACAGTGTGATGACAAGTTGAGATCAATATTTCACATTTCTTTTACATTTACTTTTAAAAATCGGCACATTTAAAAAATAATTTGGAAAGACCTCATAAAGTCCATGATACTGATATGTTAATAATGCCAAAATGTGGATGCTGTCACCAATGTGCATACATAGATGTTAAAAAAAAAAAACAACTGGGTTATCAAGGTGATCAAAAAATGGTCAATTTCTGGATGTTACAATTGTTTTTCAGATAAAGTGGTGTGTCTAGCTCTTTGTACATCCTGCCCTGTCTTTTATATTGGCAAAACTATCAACACCTTTACAGTATTTTGAAGAAAGACAACAAAAGTGCACTGGCAAGGGACACCATGACCTCTGTCAACATTAATAAATTTAAATTTTGCATACTCGAACAAATAAGTATGGGTGGACTAAAGAGTGACTGGAAGAATCACCTCTGTACAAAGAAATGATTTGGCAGTTACTTGTAGATGCAGCTAATTTTCTATTCTAGAGTGACACTATATCCATAACTAGTGAGTTGATTATCAGAGTCTCAAAATTATAATTGAGCAACATAACACATTAGCCATCTAAAGAATTTGTTTGGTACACAGTTTATTTTTATTTTTGGCATCTTTGATCAGGCACAACTGGGGCTGAGTAAGACATCTGAAAATTTTGCCAACCCATGTGTCAGTAAATAAACAACAATGATTAGGTGATTGACTGGTTGTCTATAAACTTTTACAGGAAACAACGTGGTAAACTGTTTAAACTTTATTATGTTTCGTGTTTGTTTCTCAAGACATTATCATCACGGATTCAATTATTCTGTGGATGTTCAGCAATTATAAGTCAATGTTGCATTTTTCCTATGCCAAACACTTCAAGTTTTTAGAGGATTGGTTAGGTTGAATGGGTGTATTCAGTCACTTGGTTTCTATTTGCTAGAATCAGACACTCAAAATCGGCTTGGTTTTCTCTTTGTGATTTTTGAATTGGTCCTGTTAAACTTTTTCTCTCTTGCCCAATAGTCTAAAACAAACAATTACAATTACAAAACTCACTTTTAAAGACACAGCAGGACAACCATCACTTTAAGCTCATTTGTTTGAGCTTTACAATAGGCTTTAAAGTAACCATTGTATTCAAGCCTGGATAAAAATCTGCCCTTAGGCATAAAATCCATTCATATTCTATTACTTCTAATTTATTCTTATGATCACCTCGCATTATACTTTTGGTCAAAATGTGTATTACTCTAAACTTAAATATATGGTTTAAACCATAATCCATCACATGTTTAGCAAGTAGATTAGTTTGTACATTTTGTCTAATGTTTGATTGATGCTCTATGATTCGATCTCTCAACCTTCGAGTTGATTTGCCTATATAAAAAACATGAACATGCACAGCAAGTCGCCAAATATACTATATCAGTTGTATTACATGTAGCTGAATACTTAAGAAAATATTTTTTCTTATTTACTGGGTGTACAAATTCAGTGTCAGAAGCAATGAACTTACAACTGCAACAGTTTAAGTAGGGAAAAGTACCTTTCTTATTCATATTATTAGAGAGAATATGTGTATCCATGTCGTTATAACATAACTTTTGTTTTAGGCTTTTACAATTCCTAAAAGCAAAGTGAGGCTTCACATCTATGAACTGTTTTAGTCCAGGCATCACTTGTAAAATCTCCCACTTCTTAAGAATTACATCAATTATGGCAGAAGATGCTCTGCTATAATTCATAACATACCTTAAATTCATGCTTCCTTCATCTAAATTTCTAGCTATATCACCTTCTATATTAGAAAAATAAGGTTTAGCATCATGTTCTCTTTCACCAACTACTTCATTTTTCATCGTATTTAATAAATCTTCATCATAACCCCCTCTCTAAAGTCATTAAAAATATCCATAGTCTATTTATTCCATCTTTCCAAGTCCGTATTGATCCTACTTAATCTTAACAACTGACTTTTAACAATGCCCCTGAACATACGAGCAGGATGCATACTTCTACGATGAAGGTATCTATTAGCCTGGACTTCTTTTCTATGTATAGTAGTATCTATCTTGCTGCCATTTTTAATAATACACACATTTTCTGTTCTCATAATGGAGTCAGTTACATTCTGTAGTTGTCCTTAACCTTACTGTGTAGATTCTGTTATTTATATATTTCCATATAACTATCAGGATTCATAAACTGGAACATCTTTTGTAACTTTGGTACAATGTGATTGGACAACCATTTCTTGTTACTTATTACTCAGGGTCTGAACTGTCTGCAAACAGCTACAGTTAACTTTGAACCTAACACCACTCTTAAGTATTCAACTCTGGTACCACCTTTAACATTCCTATAAGAAAAGTGCAGTCCGGGTCTGAGCTGTCTGCAAACAGCTACAGTTAACTTTGAACCTAACACCACTCTTAAGTATTCAACTCTGGTACCACCTTTAACATTCCTATAAGAAAAGTGCAGTCCGAGTCTGAGCTGTCTGCAAACAGCTACAGTTAACTTTGAACCTAACACCACTCTTAAGTATTCAACTCCAGTACCACCTTTAACATTCCTATAAGAAAAGTGCAGTCCAGGTCTGAACTGTCTGCAAACAGCTACAGTTAACTTTGAACCTAACACCACTCTTAAGTATTCAACTCTGGTACCACCTTTAACATTCCTATAAGAAAAGTGCAGTCCGGGTCTGAACTGTCTGCAAACAGCTGCAGTTAACTTTGAACCTAACACCACTCTTAAGTATTCAACTCCGGTACCACCTTTAACATTCCTATAAGAAAAGTGCAGTCTGGGTCTGAACTGTCTGCAAACAGCTACAGTTAACTTTGAGTATGTGTCTAACTGTTTGAGCCAATCTTCATTTTCCCCTGGAGAGCACTGTGCTTTGGCTGTAAGCAGCCCCCCCCCACCACCACCACACACACACACACATCTTCCACTTTCTCTTATTCCCTTCTGTTAGCAAATAGTATCAATAACTGATCTATACTGTGTGTTTGTTTATTTAAACTATACCACAGTAGCCTACTGATACAAGGTTATCCTGGTTTTCCACCTGAGAAATTAAGACAAGACTTACAGTTTCAAAGCAGTCCTTGGTCAATTGTGATTGTTCTTAACACATACTTGTCTTGCTTTGGCTCATTAGCAGCAGTACAAAGAACTGCCTGCTCACACCCTTGTTCTCCCCTCCCCTTCCCTGTTTATTACCTTAAGACAATCCCAGAGTTAATAAATATTACCTGTGGCAGGCACCATTTGTAAAACTACAATCCACTCTGCTACAGGCCCCATGAAGGCTCAGTGTCTCTCCAGTAAGTGTTTTACAACTGTAAATGCCTATTTATGTTGAATTGTATTAGACATTTTACAACTGTATATGTTTATGTTGAATTTCAAGCCTGTACTCCAGTCTGCTTACTTACACTATCAGACTATTTACCCCACTCATAGGACCAAAATCTGGGACTGGGTTAGCCCGCTCGGCAGCCCTCACTACGCTTGGCTCGCTCCCTCCCTGCCCCTTATCCCACCGCCCCCACTGTGTCTACATTTATAGCCACTAGGCCACACCCCTACTTCCTCTCCAACCTACACAACTTCCTCTCCAATTTCCTCCCCCCCACCACTTTACTGTTTAACCACTACTATTCCTCTGAAGCACATTGACCCCACCCATTGATGACATATAACATGTCTATAAATAATTATAAACTCCTTCCTCTTATCTTACCACTCTTAATTCTGCCATACTTTCTTACTAGCTATGAAAATCTCACATTCGTAGGTTTCTCTTATCCAAAATGCCAAACCAAGACCCCCTACCTCCACTGACTGGAACTTGCCCACTACAACACTACCCCAAAATTATAAATTCCAACCACTTTCTTCTAAAAACCACTCCAATCAACACCAAAATCCAAATATGAACTAAAACTACTATTCAAAGTTATTAGACTACTAGCGTATCTAAGAAAAACATAACCAAAGATGGGGACATCCATCCTAATCCAGGCCCAACCTTAACTCAAAATCCTACCAGCCCACCACTCTCCCACCGACTGGTCAACTCCCTCCTAATATGCCACTTAAACATTAGAAGCCTAAACAATAAGATACATAGCCTGCATGCTGTACTAGCCACATACCTCCCCAACATAATGTGTCTATCTGAAACATGGCTCCAGCCATCAACCAAAGACAATGAGATCCTGCCTCCTAGTTACAATATACTTAGGGCAGATAGAGTAAAGAAAAGAGGAGGTGGAATAGCCGTCTTATATAATAGCACACTTAACATCATAACTAACCCTATACAACCACCCCAGGTCTCTAACGCTGAAATACTAGCTCTAAAAATTCTACTAAATAATAATAAGGGCATTAACCTAATTGTCACCTATATTCCCCCTGGGAACAATGTAGAAACACTAGAGGTCATTCTACATTGGATAGCCTACAACTACCCTCAAGAAACCATTGTCCTGGGCGATGTTAATATTGACTGGAACCAATGCACAGCACAGTCCAACCCCATCCCTGTTAACCTACCTTAGTGATCACCTGCTCACATACATCATGAAAGACAAAATTAATTGTACAAGCTTACCTATTTATAGGTCTATCAGATCCAAGAAAAACTTTGACCCAGCTAAATTTCAACTTGAACTCAAATCATGTAACTGGACAAAACTAAAGTTCCTTCCCCTTGATGAGGCAGTGTCATCATTTAACAATTCATTCCTTACTATACTTGACTCCCATGCCCCTAAACGCTCAATAAGAATTAAAACTCAACTAGCACCCTGGCTAACAACAGACACCAAAACCAAAATAACAACTAGTGACAAAGCGTGGTATAAATGGCGCACTACCAAACTACCCCTAGATCGTATCAAATTCCAACAACTTAGAAATGAGACTAAAAAAGCCATCATACTAGATAAGAAAAATTACTTCTACAATCTGCAACATAAACATCAGAATAACCCTTAAAAGTACTGGGCAGGCATAAATAAACTTCTCCAACCAGGCAAATCCACTACTCTGACCCCAGGAACATTATCTGACAAGAGCCAAGAAGATATAGCCAATTCATTCAATACTTTCTTCACAGAAACCATCCAGTCATTAGCTAACCAACTTTCTCCTCCCCACACTTCTATAAACACTATACCCGACTCACCACTCTCTTTTAACTTCCAGCCAGTGTCCACATCCTTTATCAGATCCCTTTTGAAAAAATTGAAGCCAACCACCCTTTCAGCCGATCTTCTGCCGGCTGAATACCTGCAAATTGCTGCAGATGTCGTAGCCTACCCTATCTCAATCCTAATTAACAGAACCATAACCGAGGCCTAAATCCCCTCAATTTGGAAAGTTATTCCACTCCACAAAGGAGGTTCATCCACAGAACTATCCAACTATAGACCTATAGCCATACTATCACCACTTGCCAAAATTATGGAAAAGTGCATGCACAACCAACTAATGCTCTATCTAACCCAAAATAAACTACTCACAGACTCTCAACATGGATTCAGACCCCATCATAGTACAACCACTGCCCTCCTCTCTTTTGCTGAAAACATTAATCTTAACCGGAATAATAAAAAAAATCCTCTGCTCTCTTCCTGGACCTATCGAAAGCCTTTGATATGGTAAACCATCAATTACTTCTATATACTTTAAAAACCCTGTATCTAGATACTCCAGCCCTTGACTGGTTTCAAGCTTACCTCACTGGGAGACAACAAGCAGTAATGTGGCAAAACAAGCTCTCCTGCCTACTACCAAATACCATAGGAGTTCCTCAAGGTTCCATATTAGGACCTCTCCTCTTTTCAGTCTTCATAAACGACATCCAAACAGTCATCCCTGAAGCCACCTGCATTCAATATGCAGATGACTCGACTATAATATGTTCCAATGCCTCTCTTGCAAATCTACTAACTACCACCCAACATAGCTTCACCAAAGTCGAAAACTGGCTTGCCAACCATCTCCTGATCTTAAATCCAAACAAAACCAAGTTACTTCTCTTCTACTCAACCAATAGATCTCCGACTGAAAACTTCACTATAAAATCCAATAATGGGACCATCATCTCCCCAGACACCTATACAAAGCTATTAGGAGTAAACATTGACAATAAACTCAGATTTGATATACATATCAACCAAGCCATTAAGTCAGTCAACAAGAAACTTGGGACCCTATATAGAATTAAAGCCTTCCTTACCCCGAATGCCAGGGCAGCCACAGATCATTCACACCTTCTCTCTACCCTACTATATGCCTCTCCTGTCCTCACTCACCTTAACAAATCAGATCTGGCCAAGCTCTCATCCTGCTATAATCACATTGCCAGGTTCGTTACAGGCCTACCCTACAGAACACACCACTGTACTAACCTGAAAAAGCTTGGATGGATAGAATTCCCACACCTTCTTCACCAGTCCCAACTCATAGAGGCCTTCAAAATCCTTAAACAACCTGAGAATACCCCAGCACTAAAAAACTTAATGACTCCCTACTCCAATCTAAGCTGCCTTCGCTCAGCAAACAGACTCCTTGTCCAAACAACTAAATCTCTCAACCTAGGTGGTGACGCTATTTGCCAACACCACTGGTAAAATATGGAACTCTCTCCCAAATAACATCACACTTGCAACTTCTCTAAGTCAATTCAAAAATAGTCTAAAACTCCACTTCAAGTCACACTGGCTATGTCCTTGCTCAAACCCAGACTAGCTCTGTGCCATTAACTAAAACATAAACAACTAGCTAAGATGATAAGTACTTTGTATACTGTGATAAAGAAATATGTATCCTGTCTAACTCAATGTCATTATACTGCCTACCGTCCTTGCTAATATGTTATTAATGTTACATTTGTAGTAATCTCAGAAATAGTAATGGCAGTCTTGTACTTGTATGTATATAGCCTATGTTTTTGTTAAGTTCTTTCAGCTCATTTACTGTACCTAATTATCAATGTAACTCTGTTGGAGCTTTTCTCCCTGGGCCTCTGCTGAAAAAGGACATGTATCCAGTCGGACCATCCCGGTTAACAAATGTAAAATAAATAAATAATAATAAATAATAAATAAATACTTACACATTTCTATAATGAGCCGTTGAAACTGTTATACTCCATTGTGTGTTGAGCTATTCTGAGTTTCTTGTCATATGTTATATTACAATGTTATCTGCAAGTTTATGCTGATATTGACATACTTAACTGGATCCTGTGAGCTTTACAGAATCTGGTCCATTATTTAAACAATAGGGTTACTTGTGAAACTACTGGAATGATTTATATCACTTTATGTGGATCTTCTGATAGAAGTTTAGTGAATGAATTTTGGAACATATGTATGACATTAAGATTAAGAATACAAATAATGAATTATATGAACAAATTTTACAAAATTCAGATCATCTGGCATTCAACATTTTTGGACTCAAGAAAGTTAAAGCAGATATTATGGGAGAGGATTTCAAGAATTTAGTGGAAGAAAAAGAAACACTTTTTCAACTGAAATTACAGGAGGATGAACCTCTGGGGATAAATGTGTGCATTGATATAAAATGTTTTTAAAGTCTGGGATGTTAAGAAAATAGACAATATAGTGTTTTTAGATACTTATTATGGGGGGGGGGTATTGGAATGTATTTAGTTGTTTCTGTCTGTATGTAAATGTTTTTTACTGATGTCATCAGCTTATATTTTTCATCCAGTGAGAACACTTATTATTTTATATATAACTGATGACTATAATTTCAGTTTATTCTGATGAAGTCTGTTAAATCAAGATGAAAGATCTTAATAAACCTATGTTCATTGTCTTTCTTGGAACTTTTTGTCTTTTTTTTTCGGTTTATTTCCTCACATTTTTGCAACTGTATACAGATGCAGCAGCTAGCACAGGGATGGGGGCATACTTTGGGAGTCAATCATTCACAGCCCAATGTCCAACCCACTGGCCTGATGTGGTAAAAAAAGAATATTACTTTCTTAGAAAAATGTTCTGTTTGGGTGCCATTTATATGTTGCAGGAATATTTCAAAGATACTGAAAAAGTGATCATCACATTTAGAGTACAATCTGCGGTACATTTTTTAATATTACTTAATTTAAAAATTAAGCAAATTCTCGGTGACAAGAACTCCATATCTGATTCCTTATCCTGTTTGCAGATCTCCAAGTTCTGGCTTCCTGCTCCAAAGACACATCTTTATCCCACACCAGTCTTTTTGCATGTTTTGCTACTAGTAGAAGAGTGATGCTGAGGTTACAGAGAGATTCACGAGTTGTAAACAGCAGAAAATCATATGCGAGGGCCATAGAAAAATTCAAATCATATTATTTATGCTTAGAAACCAGTGAAAGGTGATGGTCTTTGGAAACGTTATTACTCTATATTGTTCATAGATGCATTCTGCAAGACTTACCTAGCTCTCTGCGCATGCAAATTACTGACTTAAGTTGGTTGGCCTGATGTTTACAGATGGCCAGTTTAATGCAGCATTGATTGATACGGAGGTTAAGGTAAAGGAGGGAGTCACTTGAATGCTCAATGAAGGAATACTAGGAAATCCATAGGGGTTCAATTACTGCCAAGCCTAATAAAAGAGGTAATGAGGTCACTCTTCTGTCTTGTGGGCTACGTTAGTCACCTGGTTATTTGCTGGTTCTTTCAGAAATAGTAGGGTTTTTTTAAAGCTATAAGTTGCAATTTGGTTGAGGAAATCAAAAAACAATCAAATGGGATGAGATCACTAGATTTCATTACAGAAATCCATTTCTTTGGCTTCTTGCCCTATTCATTGGGCTATGACTATGTAGAGGATGCTTAGCATAATTTTTGCTGCAGGAACTGGTATTTTAACCTCCTAATAGAGAAGCCATGCTGTCCATCGAGGCTAATGTCATGAACAAAAGTGTTGGCCTTCCAAGGTATTCCTAGTGAGGATTACTTCACACACACGTTCATAACTGGAAGAGCAACTGATTAGGCCAAAGAAGGGCATTCAGTTGATGTTTTAACACATGAGTGGAAATGGAAATCTATTATTTTTCTTATTTATACCCAGTGATTATATGTAACATTTTCCTTTTTATATTCACATCTCCTGCAGGTAATGGGTCACTCCTTCATATGCCAAACAACTATCAGACCAAATGGCATGAATCTTGGAATTGATCCTGACCAATGGACTGAAACACAAAAACCAAGTCAGCAGCACCAAGACCCACCACAGGAAGTATCAGGAATCCAAAAAATATAAAATAAAACAATTTATTTAAGCGCTTTTTGTTGCTTGTGATGTAGCAACTTCTTCAGAAAAGATACACAGTTTCAAACAGTAGTTTATAAGTAATTGAGACATGTCATGTGATGACCACACCTCCAGTAAGTCAAATTCTTAAAGAAACATTTGCTAAAAAAACACGTGTTCATAAAACCTAAATACAAAAGCTGCAAGTTTGTCAGATTAAAAGTGTCATCAAAACTATTATAAATAGTTAAACAGAAGGCATTAAACTGTTAAACTTAAACAATAACAAAGTTAGAATAAACTTCAAAATTACGGAATAATCAACCGGGTATATCTCTAAAATATTGTAGAGCTAAAATAAATAGAATTATATTCGAGCAAAATACAAATTACTGTCTAAAACTTCTTAGTTTCAGAAGACAGGCAATGTTACAAGCATCATTTAAACCTGGTACAACAAATGCATTCAAATGGATTTGCCATTCAAGCTCATGTTCCTCTAAAAGTAAATTCAGTTGGCCACCTCTCAAATTAGCTTGAACTTAATCTATAGCTTTGAAGGTAAATTTGTGGCCCACATTATTTGCTATATGTCTCGCTAGTGGGTTGTCAATTTTATTGACTGAAATAGCATAGGTGAGTTCATAAACCTTGTCCCACAGTCTACGTTCAGTCTTCCCCACGTAGAATGCGGGACAGCAGACACATCTTGCTATGTAGACTACTAGTCTAGGATTACAGTTGAGTTTAAATTTAATCTCATACTTGTTGTCACCTATACAAAATGTATTGCCCACTTCCATGAATCTACACATCCTACAAGATTCACACAAATTCATTCCGGCATACCTATGTGTTTTAAGTTGTTGCCCCCCACATTCAAGTAAGTTTTTAAGGTTGTGGCCTCTACGAAATACAATATTTGGAACTGGATCTAGTTTACTGAATAGTGAAATATCACTTAAGATAAACTGCCAGTTTTTACATAAAATACATTTGACTTGGCCACTATCATCACTGAAGGTAGTAATAAATCCATCTTTGAAGTTCGGGGCTAAAGTTTGTGATGGAATTTGTGTTGGGACAAATACACTGGTTTGACAATCTACCATATGAGGAACAAGACTGTCCTGTTCTAAACTGTTTAGCACAAGGATGGGAGAGACAATTCCAAGTCTTCTTTTGTTATAAACTTCACTGACTAAAGTTCCAATAAGGTCGCAGGGATACCCACTCTTTTCAAACGTCTTCCTAAGTAAATCACACTCTTGATGGAAATCGAGCTCAAGTGTGGTTATTCTAGCTGCCCTTATTAATTGGCCTTTTATAATGGACCACTTCTGGTGGAACGGGTGGCAGCTAGAAAAGTGTAGGAATGAGTTACAGTACGTGGGTTTTCTAAAAATCTGTGATACATACCCCCTGTTGACTTTATCTTTTGAAAGTTTCACATCTAAATAGTCAATCGTGGCTGTGTGAAATGTTGACGTAAATACAAGGAAATCAGTTGTGGAATTCAGAAATGAAATAAAAAGCTTAGCCTGAATGCCATCTCCATTAAATAACATGAAGATGTCATCCAAGTTAAGGGTGGCTAGTACTTATAATCCCCCACTACACCCTACCCTGAAGATGTTTGAACAAGTATGCAAACTGGATTTTTGATTCCTTTCGAATCCTCATTCTTGTCCATCAAAAAGACTAAGTAATGTGAGTCGAAAGGAAAGTGTACTACTGCAATCCATAAGGAATGCTAATGTCAGGGTGGTTAAACCAGATAAAGGTGGGGGATTTGTAGTCTTTGATCAACGTGACTACACAGTGAGAATGAGGCATCTGTTAGATACAGAGGCTTACTCCAAAGCATCCTTGAGTGAGGTCAACACTGCATATAAACGGATAAGAGGCTATTTCAATGACTTCTTCGTTGATGCCATCATCGATATTGGTACATTTAATTTTATCTCCCTTCCTTGGCCAAAAATCCCAATTATGTTTGGGATACCAAAAATCCACAAGGATGTGGAACCCCCCCCCCCATGAGACCATTAATAGATGGGAGGGGTTCATTAACTTACCCTTGTGCCAAGGTAGTGGACAATATTTTGAAAAACATACTTGGTGTCAGAACCCCAAGTATGCAAAGACTCATGGACCTTCCTAGAGAACATTAACAACTTGGAATTTAACCCCAATCACAATTTCTTAACTATCAATGTTAAAGACTTGTATACATCTATTCCACACTTAGAGGGCATAGAATGGGTGAGTATTTTGCTTAAATCTAAGAAAGCTCCTTCACACGAAATTACTTTAGTGGAGTTTTTATTAGACATCATTCTCACTAATAATTAATTCTTATTCGATAAGGATTTTTATCTACAGAAATGAGGGGTCGCTATGGGGTCACCCTGTGGCACCAGCTTTGCCAACTTGGTGATGGCGTACTGGGAAAGAACTTTTGTTTTCAAAGCTGAGCACTTCAGGGTGAACCTCATTTACTACACCCGTTTCTTGGTATCTAGTATCTTGGTTTCTAGTATGATGTGCCCATTCTGAAAGGGTATAACCACATCTTTTTATTTATTTTATTTATCATTTGTTGACCGGGAAAGTCCGACTAGGTTCCACAGAGCCTGTTTTCAGCAGAGGCCTGGGAAGAAATGCTCCAGATGCATGTCTTTGGAATGTGGGAGGAAACCGGAGTACCCAGAGGAAACCCACGTGAACACAGGGAGAACATGCAAATTCCACACAGAAGGTACCCCAGCCGAGAATCGAACCGGAGAACCTCTTGCTGTGACGTGACAATGTTAACCACTGCGCCGCCCTATGAATAAGCCACAATTATCCTTAACACAGTAATATGCTTTAACTTGCACTCACAAGTATACACTGACAATCCCTTGTAAACCATATCAATGAATGCTTGTTATTTTCAAATACAGATACAGGTACAGACACATGCACACGCACACATACACACACACACACACACACACACACACACACACACACACACACACACACACACACACACACTGTCACCAATAAACCATATTAATTATCAACATTCCTATTTTTTCTCATAGGAATGATGTCTCTCATGTTCTAATAGCTGCCTGCTTGCATCTCACCACTCGCTGGAACTGCATTGCATTCCTTTGTTTCCATTCCATTAATATATGCTGCTTCTCAAATAATGATATTTCTGAAAACCATTCCTAACTCTGCCCTGGTGGTTCTCCTCCTTTTAATAAGATAAAGACAAACAGTGCTGACTATAGATCATTTGAAGAGAAACACTGTAAACACACACCCCAGTGGTATGAAACATACAGCACCTGCCACTCTTCCATTCTACTGTCATAAGCTACAGGCGGTCATTTTTTTGGCCTTAAAACTGAGCCAATGAAAAAGTGAAAATGTGAGATTAATGGGGAAATGTGAGTCAATGGCAAAATGTTGATCATTTACATGACTGCTTGTCATTCTGCACATTAGTTACATAAGCAGGGAATCTTTTATTAAAAGATTTTATATGAGTTCTTAAAGTCAAACTAAGTATTTGAGTAAAAAAAATGATTAGACAAATGAAAGCCACAATTAGAGTCTATGTCTCCTCAACACACAAGCAGCTTTCTTAAAGGAAAAACATACAAAAAACCTGCTATACCAAGTAAATAAAGCTTTAAACGCAAGCAGTACCTGCCATACCTTGCTATGTATAACTACTATGTTAATCTATGTGAATCACAAATCCAGATCAATCTGTTCAAAATGCTATATTCAAAGAGCCCAAAAATATTTATAGGAATAGTTCACATTGTTGTTATTCCAGAAATTAGTCTGCATCAGAAAACTTCCAGTGTTTCAGTCATATATGATCTGCATGCCAAAATGTACAAATACTTCTCAGCAGAGCAGTGAGATATCTAATCAGTGCTTGAAATTCACTCTCAGTATTATAGGCTCCACCTCACTCCTGGAAACCAGTTACTACTACAGCTCTACTGCAAACCACAAGAAACCTATTGTATTATAGGTTTATAGGTTTATGTTAAGCTAAGGACTGGACAGTTATCAGGAAGATGAAGCACATCAGTGTTGTATTGATAAGGATGGTCAAGCTCCTTCTGGTTAGGAGATAATTAGCATTAATGCCAGCCATAAATTTAATGTTGCCTATCTATTTGGTGAAGTGTTTTTAATGCTTTTCAGGAAGGTATTCTTCCTAATGTGCACAGGGAGTCTACCCCAATGGTGGGGGTTGCACTGGGTTGCTGATCTTACAGTGGAGGTTTAGGCCCTTGGAACAGATATTAGTTAAGTTGTCTGATAAAGGAGGATGAATTAAACTGAAAAGTAACAGATCATTCATGCATGAAACATTAGGCAAGGACTGTCTTTCAAACAGACTGAATAGAAGGCTATTTTAGATTGCAACCAGGAACGTTGTTAAATAGAAATGTTTCAGACATTTTAAGTTCAAGAAGGTGTTTAGAACAGAACATTGTTTAAAAAACTATGGTGAAACAAAGGTTCTAACCACCATGTAAAAGCCATAACATAATAGCTTCAGGTCATTCTTTTGACTATCTGCTTCCAGGTAAACACATACTAGATTCAAACAGAATGACACCAGCTAATAAGCCTATTATTGCATCCAGTTAGTTTGTCTTTGAATTTAGTCAACATCCTTGGAAAAGAAAGACTACTGTTTGACACTAGTGGATTACTTTCCTTAGCAACATAGTTAGTGAGACCAAATGTGTTTTGTTGCATGTCCCTTAGTGAAGCGCCACCTAAGGTCATGCACAGCCACATGTGTGACAACAAGGTTGTCCCCATATTTAGGATGGTAAATATCCTAAGGACACTTGCAACATACTGTTAAACTTTTGAGTTTCACAGAATGTCGGGATTAAGTTTCACAGAATGTCGGGATTTTTGCCTCATAATGTTGATATTTTCATCACAAAATTTGTGTTTTTTGTCAAATCACTGAGGGCTGAAGTCATGAAGTAATGACATACATTTATGTTTCAGACTTCATGTCCTTCAGAAAATGCATGCTAACACAAATTCTGTTATTCTAGAAACTTTCGAAGTTTATAAGAGCAATATTTAAAATAAGTTCACCAACTCAACACCACAAAGGCTCAGAATATTCCCAAATACTTTATTTACTACAACAATCCCGTGAAGCGCTTTTCATCCGGTAGCTTCACCGGACTTCTTCAGACAAGTTTTTTGAAAAGATTCCATAGTATAAAAACACTCCCATGCTGGTAATTAATCAATTAACCCTATTCACAGCACCCAACCAAGTCCTATAAATACCCTCCTTTACTAAATTATTATGTAATTACTAACATTTATAAAACTTGACAAGACAATAAACTTCAGAACTCAAATGTAAAGTCAGAGTGAATTTTCACAGCCAAATAATAAACAGTTAAAAATTACGCGTTTCGTCCACCTTTAATCTCTGTGAACTTCATCAGAAAACAAAAAATCACATGAAACATTCATTTAAATACTGATAAAACAGCAACCACATGATCTTTTACACCAATACAAATACTAATATAATTAACAGCTGTCTTATACAGCAAACAACTTGTTAAAAATGTGTACCCAATAATTATATAATTATTATCAGTATTTAAATGAATGTTTCATGTAATTTTTTGTTTTCTGATGAAGTTCACAGAGATTAAAGGTGGACGAAAAGCATAATTTTTAAGTGTTTATTATTTGGCTGTGAAAATTCGCTCTGACTTTACATTTGAGTTCTGTAATTACTAACATCTAATATATTTTACTTTTTTTAAAAAAGATTTCTTAAATATATGTATCAATATAAAAACATAAATATAAATTTATGTGCATCTTACATTCTTACTAAACCTTGCATGTATACCATTTCTAACAACATTTAAAATAACTAAATAAAACCTTTCTACTTCTATATATGCTTATGCTTGACTTCACATTCCATTCAATAATAAATATATGTTTGTCTTTTCCCGGTTAGGGGTTGCCACAGGGGAACTCCGGTCCGCTAATGATTGGCAGTAGATTTTTATGATGCTGAGTTGCCAGGCTGACACCCAACCTTCAGCGAAGGCACGCCCATTCACACATGTCTTTCGGAGGCCACTCGACTGCGGGGAGGACATGCAGACTCCACACAGAAGGCACTCCAGCCAAGAATCGAACAGGAGAACCTCTTGCAGTGAGGCAACAACGCTACCGCTGTACCACTGTGGCTTAGTTCAATAATAAATATATAATCATATATAATAAAAAGTTCCTTATACATATAAAAATAATAATAAAAAGTTTTAACAAATTTTAAAACATACAAAACACCTGTGCATATTTGTTTATCTATTCAGGCTCCTCAATTTCAATATATTAGAGATGGACACTACCTCATTTAGACCTGGCCACCTACTATCATCTAAACGCAATTGCCACAACACCTCATATTTTTCTACTAGTAGGCTAGTGAACCCAGCCCTGTCATCTCCTACTATTTGATCGATGACTCTAAATTTAAATGCATGTCCATGGTTGAGGGATACATGTCTAGCCAAAGCATTTTCACTATTTTCTTTGGTAATACTCAGAATATGTTCGTATCTTCTCTCCCTCATTTTTCTTTCCGTCTTGCCCACATAAAATCCTGGACAAGACTGACATTGCACTATATAAACAACTGACTTACTATTACACTTTTATCTACCTTCATTTTTTATAAATGTTATTCTTTATGGAGAATGATGAGCCAGTAGCCATATGTCTACACGTACTACAAGACTCACATTCGAACATTCCCGGTGTCCATACAAATCTCCTTTTACCTTGCTCAACCAGACTTTTTAGATTCCTACCTCTTTTGTAAATAACCAATGGTCTCATCCCCAATTTGGTTAAGATATCCTCGTCTGTAGAAAAAATTCTCCAATTTTTTGTAATGATTTCCCTTATTAAGTAAGCTTCACTACTAAACTGAGTAACAAAGCTTGACCCATAGTCATTAAATTCTGGTGGTTTATCTATAGCCCTTACAATATCTGAAGTGGGAATAACAGAAATAACAGGAACGGTATCACAGGAATCATTATTAACCCTTAAGTCTTCCATCCCTCCTATCCTATCATGTTGACATAATATAGGCCTATACGTCCCTTTAAACTTTTTTTTCCTGTACTTCTTTCGTAATATTATGGACAAATTCATCCGGCTACCCCCGATTAAGAAACATTTGTCTTAATGTCTCACGTTCAGCATTAAAATGGATCTCCAATGAAATCATCCTGGCAGCTCGTACCATCTGACCTTTTACCACTGACTTCTTCTGGTGGGTAGGATGTAGACTAGTGTAATGTAACATAGTATTAGAATACCTCTTTTTTATGATGTATTCTAGCTATATAACAATGTCAATTTTCCTCCTTAATCAAAAATACTTCCAAGTATGTAATACTTTTATCCTCAAATGAGCTAGTAAATTTTAAGAAATCAGTGGTACTATTCAAAGTTTGAACTAGATCGTCCGTTGCCAGGATGTCACCCTTAAATAATATAAAAACATCATCCAGAAATCTGTTATAAAAACAAATGTTTTTCATTAAATCATGGTTATTAAACATATAATGAGCTTCCCAGTGGGCCATCATTAAATTAGCCCCACTGGCTCCACAAGGGGAGCCCATGGCTATTCCCACTTCTTGCAGATAATAATCACCTTCAAAAATGACAAAATTCTTACTCAAGATTAATTCTAATAATTCTTCTACTATCCTAATTTCATCCATTGGGGCTCCATGAAACCTCATTCTCTCTGTGACTCACTCCACCCCTATATTGTAGGGTATAGAAAATACAAATCAACTACATCAACCGTTAAAAAATTAATTTCATCATCAAAGTGCATTTTATTCATATTATCTAAAAATGTCAAGAATCCTTGCATATGTGTTTCTCCATGTGGACATATTTTTTCAAAATACTGTCAACAAATTTCGCATTGGCGTAGTTGATTGATTGCCTTGCATTCACAATGGCACGCATTGGAGGGTCCTCCACACATTTATGTAATTTAGGGACTCTGAATAATAATGACACTGTAGGAGACAACACCCTTAAATAATCCAAGGTTGATCTATCTATCAAACCCTCTGTAAATAAATCCTCTAGGTATGAAGAAATATCTCTTTGAGCTTTATTCACTTCATTGATACTAGATTCTTGGTAGATAGGGCCATCCAATACTTTTCTCATACGTACATTATAATTAGAGGTTTCCATAATCACCAGACCCCCACCCTTGTCTGGTTTCAACACCTTCAAGGGTAGGGATCTTACTTGATCCAATGCTATCCATTCTTTCTGTGTAATATTTAAAGCACCATCTTTACATCGTTATTTACCCAAGTCTCTCAAGTCCAACTCACATAAAGTTTCAAAGCACAATAACCATGGGTGAGCGGGTGGGCTATAAGTACTTGACACTTTCAAACTATTTCCCACACTTGGATTATTTCCATACATCAATTTCAGGTTCAATTTAAGTACAAACATTTTCAGGTCTAATAAAGTTGATAGTACACTATAGTGTTTCGTTGGAACAAATGTAAGACCCTTAGCATATAATTCTACAAGCACAGGGTCTATCTCATAAGTAGAAAAGTTATACACATTAAAATACCCTGCAAAGTTAGTTAATTTGTTATAATTTATTTGTTCCTCAGTGCTTAAATTTATGTTAAGCATATTTACCTCTTCTTTTTGTTGGTATTGGAGCTGTTGTAATTCCTGGCCGCCCCTCTGGTATTGTATACTTTCTGAGAGCTCCCACTGGGGCCCTGTTGAAAATCCTGTTGCCTATTCCGTTGATTAGAGTTTACTTTCTTCCAACTTAAATTGTCATTATTATTAGGTAGTCGCTCTTCACTATGGCCTTCTTCATTGTTTTCTTCAGTCTGTTGTTCTCCTACATTCGAACTCCCCTTCTCTCTGCCACTTCTGTAGTTTGTTTGGACTGAACCAACCTGTCTTTAGATGGAGGGGAATTAGGTTGAGGGTATACTGACCCATTTTTATACTCCATTAAATCTTGATTCAACTTTCCCATTTTCATTTCTATATTCTTTATTATTTACTGCTCTATCGAGGAAAAAAATCTTTTTATAATCAAAAGAATATCTTCCAGAATCACAGTGTGCTTGAATTTCCCCATCCATCCTGGTGACTTCCATTGTCAAGTTCATAGGTTTATAGGTTCATAGGTTCATACTAGGCTATCTGCCCTGAGGCATTTATAAGCCTAGCCCGAGTGAGTTTGGCTTTCGCCACCCTTCGATTCGAGTTTATCGAACCCTTACTAAGGTTAGTTTACCATGCCTCTGTCTAGTAGTGACACTGAAGTAATCCCCGGGGTAAACCTATGATCCCCCATCCACTCATCAAGATTCCTCTTGAAGAGAGTCAGTGAGGGGCTCTGTCTAACATGGACTGGGATTCTATTCCAGAAGCCTCTGGGTTATGAATCTATCCCTCCAACATGTTCTGTTTATTTCTGTGCAGAAGTTCAGATCCCTCAAGCGCGTAGCTCTAAGGGATTTGGATTTTCTGAGGTGGAGCAAGTTCATTAATTCTGGGTTGGACATAGCTTTATATGTCAGGCATAGGTTGCCTCTAAGTAGGCGGTACGCGACTGAGTAGAGTTGGAGTTCTTTTAACCGAGCCGCGTATGACATCTGTTTGAGTCCTTTGACTCTTTTTGTGAGGTACTTTTGGGGTCTTTCTAGTTGCTGCAAGTGTCAGTTAAGATACATCCCAAAAGTAGCATTGTATTCTATTATGGGCCTAATTAGGGCCACATAAAGGGGCACTATGATCTCCTTCGATCTATATGTGAATCCTTTCATGATAAGGTGGGCTATGTAGAAAGTTTTTCTAACCACTTTGGCAATGTGGTTGTCAAAGGAGAGATTACTATCAACTTGGGTCCCCAGATCCCTAATTACTTCCTCCGTGCTTAGTGGGTTTCCACCTATGTGATAATTTGTGGGTACTTTGTTTTTGCCAAAGGGTATGACTATACACTTTTTGGCATTAAGCTTTAGACCATGGGTCTGGCAACAGTTATTCATCTCTGTGAGACCTTTTTGAAGGATGCTCGTGTCAGCTGGAGAGTCAATTATGGCTCCCAGTTTGCAGTCATCTGCGAATTTGGTCAGCCACAGTCCTCCCATGCTGGCCTGCACCTCAGAGAAGTATATACCGAACAAGAGAGGTCCCAGGACTGAGCCCTGTGGTACACCACTTGTGACCAGTTTTGAGTCAGACATGACTCCAGCAATTCTGACTCTGTAGGTTCTGTCTTTGAGCCAGTTTGCAACCTATCTTGTGACATAGGGGTTTATATTTAAGCTGGATAGCTTATCTATGATGCCCGAGTGGGGTATTGTGTCAAATGCCTTTGCGAGGTCCAGATAGGCTGTGTGGACTACCTTCCCTTCATCTATGACCTTGGTGACTGTTTCAAAGAAGTCGACCAGGTTCAAGAGGCAGGATCTGCCCTTGACAAAGCCGAATTGGGTAGGATCTAGTGTCGGTAGGTCCCCAATGTCATTGTTTATGAGTTCCATGATGATCCTTTCCATAGCCTTGCAGACTAGGCTAGTCAGGCTTATGGGGAGGTAGTTTCCAGGGTCAGTCGAGGCACCACCTTTGTGGAGAGGGACCACTGTTGCTGTACACCATTCATTTGGTACATATCCTGTAGTAAGGCTGAGATTGTACAACATTTTTACATGAGGGTTTAGTTCTTTTTGGAGTTCATGTAGTACGCAGCCCGGGACACCATCTGGTCCCATTGAAGCTGTGTTTTTTGCTTTGGAGAGGGCAGCTTTCACCTGAGGATCTGAGATGCTAGGGGGGGGCTACACTCTGCCGGGATAGATATTTGCTCTTTTGGGGGGGGGGGAGTTTGCACTAAACCTGTCTGCCAGGATGTTGGCAATGTCTATGGGTTCAGTGAATTTTTTGTCATTTATTATTAACTCTGAGAATATCTGGGAGTTGCACCCCAAGTTCCTAACATAGCTATAAAAAGCCTTGTGATTGTCCTTAGTGTCCTTTCCAATTTTTTTCTCAAAGCTTGCCTTGGAGGATTTTATGAGGGATCATAATTTTTTGCTAGTACTGATCAGAGATGCCTTCCCTTTTAGGGATTTTGCTTTATCATGTAGTAGCTTTCTTCTTCTGTTGTACAGCTTGTTTATGGCTGGGGTCCACCAGACTGGATGCCTGCCTTTGGATGATTGGGTCTTGGTTTTGTTAGGAATAGCAGGATCCATACATTCCTGGGGGTTTCCATAGAATGCGTTTATATAGGATTCAGTTGTTTGGGTCATAGATTCCCCTGTCCCGGGGGCCTTGAAGAATTCCACCTCTGTTTTGAGAAGTGTGAAGTTCGCTTTTGAGAAGTTTTTCACTGTGGTTTTCTGGGCTGGGGGTG
The DNA here is from genome assembly GCF_019279795.1 of Protopterus annectens. Taxonomy (NCBI): domain Eukaryota; kingdom Metazoa; phylum Chordata; order Ceratodontiformes; family Protopteridae; genus Protopterus; species Protopterus annectens. The sequence continues at coordinate 1,135,089,934 of NC_056732.1, read as the reverse complement.
GGGAGGGGTTTTGGATATCTAATGAGATTAATTTATGGTCTGATCTTACCAATGAGGGGTTTACTTCTGGTATGGAGCACAGAGTCCCCATGTTGGTAATGATCAGGTTGAGTATGTTATCCCCTCTTGTGAGAGTGGTGACTAATTGTTCCATGGCATTTGAGTTTATAAATTCCAGGAACATTTGGGCTAGGGTGTTGGGGCTTGAGTAATGCTCCCAGTCTATGTTTGGGTAGTTGAAATTGCCCAATATGATGGTGTTTGGAGAGATCTTCATGTTCTCCAATGTTTTCAGGAAAGCCGAGTGGGATTCCTGATTTTGAGAGGGTGGTCTATAGCATGCTATAAACTGAAAGGCAGTTTTGCCCACTGTTAGTTGCACATGGATTGTCTCTGATGCTTCGTGCAATGCCACTAACCTGTAGGTGTGGGTATCCTTGATAAAAATGGATACTCCCCCTCCTTTTGTGATCTATCTCTTCCTGATAGTGTTTGGCCATTAACGCTATCAGTTCCAATCCATGTTTGTTAAATAAAGCCACATTAAATCCTCATGAAAAACGGTGCCAGGCACCAGTCAATTCGGAAACTGCCAAGACTGAAGTCCTTTTGGTACCAAATCTTCCTTCCTGCATTCCTTGAAGTAACCGACTTCAATTTGTAACTTTCTAAGTCTAAATAATTTCTTATCATAGGCTGTTAGTTTGTTAACCAACAACTCCAGTTCCCCAGCCGGTAGCTCTTCTCTCCTTACTTCTATAGTTTTTCTAAAAGTTGGTGCTGCTTTTATCCAACTGGAGACATCTGGAGCTCCAGCAAGCCCCTGGGACCCTGCTACTTGATTCGTTGCACTCTTCGTATTTATTTCTGCAGTGGAAGGTTATATCTGCTCTCGGCAATTGTTTTCTCCCTGCTGGGTGGTTGTAGGTGGGTTCACTTTCCTCCTGGCATAACAATCAATATTTGCCGTAAGAAGGTCACCCCTTGTTGGCTTAAAGTGTCCACTCTTTGTGACAAGTCACACAAACGCTGATTCATAACTGAGATTAAGGCTGTCAACTCGCCCATGTCTTTGGAACCGGATTCACATCCTGTCAATGGTTCCAACGCTAAATCAAACAAACTATCCAAAATGCCTCCGGACCCCCAGTGGATGAAATTAGGATAGTAGAAGAATTATTAGATTAATCTTGAGTAAGAATTTTGTCATTTTTTAAGGTGATTATTATTTGCAAGAAGTGGGAATAGCCATGGGCTCCCCTTGTGGGGCCAGTGGGGCTAATTTAATGATGGCCCACTGGGAAGCTCATTATGTGTTTAATAACCATGATTTAATGAAAAGCATTTGTTTTTATACCAGATTTATGGATGATGTTTTTATATTATTTAAGGGTGACATTCTGGCAGCAGACGATCTAGTTCAAACTTTGAATAGTACCACTGATTTTTGAAATTTACTAGCTCATTTGGGGATAAAAGTATTACATACTTGAATGTATTTTTGATTAAGGAGGAAAATGTACGTTGTTATATAGCTAGAATACATCATAAAAAGAGGTATTCTAATACTATGTTACATTACACTAGTCTACATCCTACCCACCAGAAGAAGTCAGTGGTAAAAGGTCAGATGGTACGAGCTGCCAGGATGATTTCATTGGAGATCCATTTTAATGCTGAATGTGAGACATTAAGACAAATGTTTCTTAATCGGGGGTAGCCGGATGAATTTGTCCATAATATTATGAAAGAAGTACAGGAAAAAAATGTTTAAAAGGGACGTATAGGCCTATATTATGTCAACATGATAGGATAGGAGGGATGGAAGACTTAAGGGCTAATAATGATTGCTGTGATACCATTCCTGTTATTTCTGTTATTCCCACTTCAGATATTGTAAGGGCTATAGATAAACCACCAGAATTTAATGACTATGGGTCAAGCTTTGTTACTCAGTTTAGTAGTGAAGCTTACTTAATAAGGAAAATCATTACAAAAAATTGGAGAATTTTTTCTACAGACGAGGATATCTTAACCAAATTGGGGATGAGACCATTGGTTATTTACAAAAGAGGTAGGAATCTAAAAAGTCTGGTTGAGCAAGGTAAAAGGAGATTTGTACGGACACCGGGAATGTTCAAATGTGAGTCTTGTAGTATGTGTAGACATATGGCTACTGGCTCATCATTCTCCATAAAGAATAAGATTTATAAAAATGAAGGTAGATACAAGTGTACTAGTAAGTCAGTTGTTTATATAGTGCAATGTCAGTCTTGTCCAGCATTTTGTGTGGGCAAGACGGACAGAAAAATGAGGGAGAGAAGATACGAACATATTCTGAGTATTACCAAAGAAAATGGTGAAAATGCTTTGGCTAGACATGTATCCCTCAACCATGGACATTCATTTAAATTTAGAGTCATCGATCAAATAGTAGGGGATGACAGGGCTGGGTTCACTAGCCTACTAGTAGAAAAATATGAGGTGTTGTGGCAATTGCATTTAGATGATAGTAGGTGGCCAGGTCTAAATGAGGTAGTGTCCATCTCTAATATATTGAAATTGAGGAGCCTGAATAGATAAACAAATATGCAAAGGTGTTTTGTATGTTTTAAAATTTGTTAAAACTTTTTATTATTATTTTTATATGTACAAGGAACTTTTTATTATGTATGACTATATATTTATTATTGAACTGAATGTGAAGTCAAGCATAAGCATATATAGAAGTAAAAAGGTTTTATTTAGTCATTTTAAATCGTAGTTAGAAATGGTATACATGCAAGGTTTAGTAAGAATGTAAGATGCACATAAATTTATATTTATGTTTTTATATTGATACATATATTTAAGAAATCTTTTTTTAAAAAAGTAAAATATATTAGATGTTAGTAATGACATAATGATTTAGTAAAGGTGGGTGTTTATAGGAATTGGTTGGGGGCTGTGAATAGGGTTAATTGATTAATTATCAGCATGGGAGTGCTTTTATACTATGGAATCTTTTCAAAAAAACTTGTCTGAAGAAGTCCGGTGAAGCTACCAGACGAAAAGCGCTTCACAGGATTGTTGTAGTAAATAAAGTATTACGGAATATTCTGAGCCTTTGTGGTGTCGAGTTGGTGAACTAAGTTTGTTGTTTTTGTTTTCGTGTGGTTAACAATATTTAAAATATTTTTCAGTTTTGAGGCTTTTATCCCCCCATCACTTTAGGGTTTGCCCAGATTTCTTGTTCTAAGAGTATGAAGGATGTGCCTTGCAGCATCCATAGTGACAGATAAACAACTGACATTATCAATCTCATTATCCAGATTCATAAGTGCTGTGTCAGTATATCTTACAATGGAATCATCTATAACAAATGTTTTAATGTTAGAATTGTGCCTATGTTACTTTAGGGGTTCAAGTTTTCAGTAATGATAATTACATGCAGTAGTGTGTGAAAGTCTCAATATATGTATTTTCCAGACAGTTGAGGCTTTCTGCATTGGTGACTGGGATGTTTAGGCAAAGACTGTAGCTGTTTCAGTTTAGGTAGCTATAGGAGTGTGTGACAGAATTTTGAAGGCCTTCTGAGGGTAAATAGCAGCATGCTCCTATCTTATCTCTCAATGGACCTGTTGATTGGTTCTATACATTCTGAACCAGTGTAGGAACTGCATCATATTTTCTGAGAACCCATTACTCCTAAATACTTCCAAATCTATCTGTGAGAGATTATTTTACTTACTAGTAAACTCTATCATAAACTTTTCTTATCCACTTGGATTTTATCTTCTTCTTCAACTGATATATTACCCCTATTTATTGTAAATATTACATATCTAAAAAAAAAAAAAAAATAACATAAAACTTGTGTATTATCTACCATGGTTCAATACTTCCTTTTATATATTTTATGATCTCATACCTTATTATATTGTTTTGCTAGGATTGTTCTGAATTAATTAAAATCTATAATATTTGTATGTTCATTTTTCCTTTGTATAATCACACTTGTACTATGTCTTCTTATGTATTTCCAATATTGTATCTAACCTGAGGAGCTTTTCTCCCCGGGCCTCCACTGAAAATGGACATTAATCCAGCTGGACTAGCCCGGTCAACAAATGTAAAATAAAATAAATAAATAAATAAATAAATACTAGAGAAAGGGAGAGAGCTGACACCATGTATGACTTGTACAGTATCACCCACCTGGCTAAGGTAATCGGCACCATAAGCTGCATACAAGTACCCATAAAAGACTCACCTAATCAACAGATACAAAGATTTGTGAAGAAGAAGGGTGCCATTACTTTAATTACCACGTATTTTTTTATGCATTTGGCATCATAACCAATGTGTACACAGTACCCAGGCACCTTATATGAGTACATTGCACAGATCTTAGCTGTATTGTCCCTTCTTACAAGTATGATTCCACAGAGACATGTAAGTGGTAAGTGTAAGACATTATGGCTAACATTAATGTATACAACCACATTTACTGTATAATATTTCCTAATGAATTAACCGTCTCCACCCCGAACATGGTCATACTCTGTTGCAGATAACAAAGGATGTCCAAAAGAGCCCTGGTTTAGTTTTCTTTTAAAGATGCCACAGACCATAGCCAAATTTCATTATAGTCGTGCATGCCACACACGTAAATACCATGACGTATGTGTTCTGCTTGTAGAAAGCTGATTTCCACTGCCCTGAAATGCCTGACGATGTACTCCTGTGTAACCCTGCAAAAAGTTCCTAACATACTGCTTGTTATATAATCTGCTGGTAAAGAGAAAGGACGGACAGACCCAAGATATTGGTATAGACAGACATTTAACATGTATATCCAGCAGATAGATATGCCAACACCATCATTCAATTAGTGCATTGTGGAAAAGATGCATCCAGCAGCCACGCAGCAACTTTCCAGACAATGATGGGCATAGTACATAAGAGTACAGATGAAGATGAGCATTGTCATTTAAACTTATGGACCCTGATGTGCAGACCTTGACAGTTCAGAGCCATGGACCACAAAACAAGATGCAAGTAGTATTAATATCATGCTATACTCATCGGTGCATGGTCATGCCATACTGTGCATCTGATATTTCTACATGAATCACAAAGGAGAAAGGGTGGAGGGGAATACAGCCATCATCATGTGCAAAGTTGATTAGAGACACAAAGGCATGTGTCTTTCTACAAAGAATAGCTGATGAAACAGCTGGGGAACATATCACAAGAGGTGGACATACATGCATTGAAATGGAGAGCATTTTTTGTCAGGAAAAGAAGACTCAATGAGACCATGCCCTACAACCAGTCCACTGGGTATTTGCATTAGGGAATTTGGTTCTTCCCTGGTGGCGATTGACAATGACTGCATGAATGAAACCCATATGGCATCCAATCATGATGTGTCTTGCCAGTGGAGGTTGTGTGCTATTGCTGCATGCATCAAAGTTAACAGAGTTTGTACACTTCCAGATGCAGGTAGTTACATTGTAACCTGTGATGGCCTGCCTACACAATTGCCCCTGTTAGGTACACTAACCAGACATTGGTCATCTTTTTGCTAGTGTTATGGGATATTATGGATCAGTTTGGTTTACATTTGGTGTACAGTTTGTGGTTATCTTCTCCAGGATCACTGCATCACCTAATGTCTACTAGCAGTAGCTATTATATTACCTAAACTAACATTTTCTTGTACATCTGTTGGTTTTCCATATATGGGGTTTAGCTTGTATTTGAACCGGATTAAATTGGCCTAGATCATGAGTCAACAGACAAGAAGCCTGAAATGCTAGCTGAAAAAGATTACCAAGTCAAAAATAGCTAAAACAGTCTATACAGCTTTTCTGGAGGGTTTGTCATACTGGTTAATGTCTTTACCTAACAAGTACATTGTTTGATTCTGACCTTTGGTTATTGGTTAGGTTTATAATAGTCTGCAGACTGATAGCCTAACCTTTAATTAATTTGGTCTAACAGTTGGTATAGAAGTTAATGCTGTGATCTGTAGCTCCTGTGGTACAAAGTTTGATTCCCTCAGCCCTTGTTTGCCTGTGGTGTGATCTTGAGTAAGTCCCTTAACAAGCCATTGCTCCAAGGTCATGTCTGAAAAGGGACTGGGTATCCAGTAGTCCTACCAGACTACCAAATAAGATTAGGAGGTGGATTGGCATAATGGTTAAGGTGTTTACCTCACAGATATGGGGTATAGGGTTTGATTTTCACCTTTGAAGAAAATTGGATAGGTTTAAAAGGACCCACAAGAGCAACTAGCCAAGTAGTTACATATGAAGACTAGTTGGCTGTGGAGTCCAAAATCTTGGCATTCCCACAAAGTGGTCCATGCCCTGCATCCCCATATGTAATATAATAATATGACCATTCTTTTCCTTGACTATTTTTTTCAGCTGGCACAGCTCTTGGTCATTTTTCCATAAGACAGATAGTAGTCATCTTCTGAAGTATGCAGCATTGCTTACATTTTAGAGCATAAAATATGAAATAGAGTCCATTGTGAATGATTTGATAATGCCGTTCGAAAAAATATCAGTCAATACAAAGATGAATAAAGTATTCCAATTAATCTTCATAACTCAACCTCAACATCCATAAGTAAAACATGTAAAACACTTTCATTAAACTTAATGTGGCACCTCTAATGAAAAATATAACGGTACCTCCACAGAGCATTCAAAGGAGGAAGACTATTTCCAGATTTCTGTCTCTAATCCTGCACTGTTTCTTATGTGCTATGTGCTCCATTATAGTGTTTGTAATCACTGTTTTTTTGTTTTTATAATCTGTTATATGTGACAAACCTTTGGCTTCTACTTCAGGTGTTTTTTGCCTTTTTAATCCTGTATTGTGTTATATATATATATATCCATGTTATTCAGCTCTTCAGCAGGAAATGCATTCCTGCACCTTAATTGTAATGCTGCAATGAGGCAGTGTCAGTATTTATCCTCTACCACTGACCACATTTCTATTTGCCAAACCCTATGCCTTGATTGTCCAGATGTACAACAGGAAACCATAGCACATGATACATACAACATCAGCAAAGCAAACATGACTTCACTGTTTCTGTCACCTTGTACATTGGAGTTTTCTGTCTGTCCTCTTTTTCCAGAAAGGATCTTGCCCTTGTAGACATCTGTAAATTCAGTGACATTTTTACAGTTGATGGGAATAAATCAGGTCCAAGATATTAAATGTGACATGCAATTACAATGCAATTCTAAGACAATGTTAACTTACCATGTCGCTGTTTAGCAATCACAATGCAATTCTAAGACAATGTTAACTTATCATGTCGCTGTTAACATCCATATTTTCAAATCCATCATTACAAATCCATCATTATTTAGCAATAGACATTAGAACGATACATGATGTTTCTAAAAATGTGTGGGGGATGCATGCTATCTGTTGCTAAATATGTGTTCTTTTTTACTTGCTTCTTATATAGGGAGGTTTCTAGTCTACCTCTATTGTTCTTTTCTATATGAATGTAAAGGAAATCTATGGCTTTATAGTCAACTTGTTCTTTAAATGTTAAAAATGTGGTGCTGCTCTGTATTTCTTCTATAAATTCATTTAATTGACACAATGGACCATCCCAAATGAGAAAAATGTCATCCACAAAACTTTTGTAGAATGACACATTTTTAGAAACATCATGAGAAACCAAATGGCTAGAGTCAGTAGGCTTAATATTATAGACATCACTTGCAATAGACAACTGGACATACTAGCCGATGAATTTGAACAGTGGGGGTATAATAAACAACAAGCATTAGAAATAAAGGATGAAATCACGTCTAAGCATAATAATATTTACACACCAATCTTCTCTCATAAAAGTGGAGTCAGTAAAATGAAAGAGAAATCAAATATACATAAGGAATGTGAATACATCATGAATTATGACCAAAATACTAGAAATATAAGGCACATTATATACAAAGATTGGCCCATGTTGTCTTTGATACCAGAAATGAACAGCATAGGTGCAAATCTCACTTTTATATATAGGAAATGCAACACTATAAAAAACTAATTATATTACAAAAAACAACAAAGCAGTAGTTCACTTAAGAAGAAATATGTAGGAAAATATAGATATGGGAAGTGTGTATGCTGTAAATATATATATATATATATATATATATATATATATATATATATATATATATATATATATATATATATATACACTAGTAAGAGTCTTATAGATTCCTCGAGACACATACAATTTTTTTATTAAAGCCTATGGAAACTGCAACACTAGCAACATTATTTATATGGCAAGATGTGTGCTATGCACAGCGCTCTATATAAGAAAAACAAACCAAAGGTTTAAACAGCGTATAAGCAGTCATATGTCTTGAATAAGGAGACAGGTTATTACTAACTCTCTGTATAAAAATATATTGAATACAAATGAGCAGCATGTATTTAAATTTTTAATTTTAGAAAATGTTTCTCTAACAAAGAAAGGTGGTGACATCAAGAACTATAGTGAAAGAAAGGAAAACAAGTGGATACTGCACTTTAATGCATGCACCCCCCCCCACCCCCCAGGTCTCAATGAAATATTTTCTCTTAAACCTGAATTAAATCATTTGCATAATTGCATTAAGTGAATATACTAAACATTTTATTAGTATTTTAATGTGTTTTGTTTCTGTTTTTATGTTTATGTCTATATGAGTATGCATATTTGAGGCTTATAAAGAAATACAACTTTAAAAGTTAATTATTTTAACTAGATGATTATTCAATTAATGTATTAATTAGTAAATATAAAAACAGCTAGATGAAAAGTACAGATGCTATCACCTGAAGAATCAGATACATTCTGTGAAAGTACTCAGCACTTATGTTATTTGTTGGAATAAAGGAAGTTCTTTTAGCTTGTTGCATATGGTCATCATTTTTGGACATTTTATTGCATTGGATTGACCAACCAACTTGGTACTTGTTTTTACTTCTGTTATGTGTTTGAAACATGGATACCAAAAAAAATGATGATGTATAATCAATTCACATGAACGTCCCCAGGAATAGATGATATTTTTGTGGAAGTTTGGAAGCTAAGACGTAAAAAAAATTGATAAAGATCTGGAAAGTTTTAACAGCATTTTAAGAAGAGAAAGAAAGCAGTGGTGTCTGTAATACCTAAAGAGAGAAAAAAACATCAGATCCAGCTTCATACAGGGCCAGTTCAATCCTAAACCATGATTATAAAGTGTTTATGTTTATAATGGCTAAAAGAATAGCAAAGGTGATGTCAAAATTGATAGACATGGATCAATGTGGTTTTGTGGAAGGGAGGCAAACATATGCCACCATTGACATAACATTGATGATCCAAATGGAAGCAGAATATAAGAAAATACCACTGTTGTTGCTAGGTCTTGATGCAGAGAAAGCAGCTGACAGAATAAGATGGGAGTTTATGAGCAGGGCAGTGTAAGCATTTGCATTCCCTGATAAAATTATAAGGTTGATTGGGAGGATATATGAGGGATCAGAGGCAACAATTAAAGTGAGTGGGTTCCTTTCTGATAACCTCTGTTTGAGCAGAGGAACCAGGCAGGGGTTTTCTTCCCCTTTTTTATTTGCATTATATTTAGAACCATTGGAAAGGAAAATAAGGGACTCAGAAATTCAAGGATGTAATTGGTATGGTAGTCAAGAAAATCTGTCTCAATTTGCAGATTATATTACTTTATACCTGATAAAACCAGAAAAGGACATTTCAGTGTTGTAGAACATTTTGAGATAGTTTTAAATCTTTTCAGGATACAAAATTAATGAAGCTAAAACAAAGACAATAGCTGTAAATTATGTACCCACACATAAATTGGTTCAGCAATATCCATATTTATGGGGACAACTACATATGAGTATGGATTAAAACGAGATGGAGGATAAGTTGTGGATAATTAATAAACAGTTAAAGGATTTTATCTGGGAGGGGAAGACGACAAGAATCATGTGGGATAAGCTGATTCTTCCAATAATGCATCTAATATATCTATGGTTAAACGAGAAGCTATAAATCTGTTAAAGTCACAGAGAATTTAAGTGTTAAAACTCGATAAAGGGGAGGTTTGATTTTTATGAATGATATTGATTATGTTAATAAGATGCTGCAAATTCTAAATAGTGAGACCTATTTGAAAGTTTCACTGAATGAATTTAATGGCACTTGCCAATGGGTGAAATCTCTAATTAATGACCTGTTCATTGATGCACGGATAGATTTGGATATATTTAACTACCTAAATCTGGCAGCTCTGATTACCCCTGTTATATTTGGACTCCCTAAAATCCACAAGGGTTTGATTGATCCCCCATTTTGCCCTACTATGGATGGTTGAAAATGTATGACTTATTCTTGTGCTAAATTTGTGGATCACAAATTAAAGGGTTATTTAAAGAATAAATCCTAGATCTGTCATGACTCGTGGAATTTTTTAAGGTCTCTTGACTCTTTGAAGTTTGGCACAAATGCTAACTTTTTAGCAACTGATGTCAGGTACCTATATACTGTTATCCCACAAGATCTGGGTTTTCAATGGTACATGAATTTGTTTTAAAAAGGGAGCTCCAGGTGAAGAGATAGATCTGATTGAGTATCTTTTGGATATTGTTCTATCGAACAATTACCTTATACTCAACGAAGATTATTATTTATAAAAAACAGGGGTTGCTATGGGCTCCCCAGTGGGGGGGGGAGCTTTTCTAATTGTGTTATGGTACTCTAGGAGGGTGAATTTCTATTCAAAAGTAATGTGTTTAAAGAGAGAGTACTTTGGTATACTTGATTTTTGGATGATATTTTATCATCCTTAAGGGTGAATAAGATACTGCCATATCCCTTGTAGAACTAGATTCTGGTTCCACCTCTTTCCTTAAATTCACATTTGAATTTAATGTGGATCTTATTTCCTATTTGGATAAGTTGATAAAGGAGGATAGGATGAATAATAGGTATCTGGCTCAGATTTTTCGCAAACCTACTTATTCTAATGCTTTTTTGCATTTTAGCAGCTCTCACCCTTTTCATCAGAAAAAAGCTGTTATTAAAGGTCAATTGGTAAGAGCTGCAAGAATGATTAGTTTGGACAGTGAATTTCTAGAAGAATGTGAAAATTTAAAGGAAATGTTTGTCAAAAGGGCCTATCCTGCCCATTTGGTTGATGAAATCATGTTTGAAGTTGTTATGAAATGAACTTCTGACTGGTTTCAGCCCATTTTAAATGGGCATGGTATTATAAGAGGATCTTTAACCGACATTTCAGATTACACAAATCCTAATTTGGGACTTGATATTTGTAATCCATTAACTATAATTGAGAGAGATTATTTTTCCTTAAAGTTCATTACAGCATTTTCACTTGATGCCATTCCTTTAAGGAATATTTTGACCAAAAATTGGGCAATTTTGTTGGAAGATTCTTTAATTAGACATTACGTCCTGGATAAACTGGAGATGATATTTAAACGGGGTAGAAATTTAAAGAATTTATTAGAGAATAAACCCCTTAGCCATCCTTTTAATGCTGGAATGTAGAAATGTGTCAGATCAGATGTAGTTTGTGTAAGTTTTTGTAAATTTATGAAAGTAACCAATTCATTTTTAATTAATGGTAGTATTTTTAAAATAAGGGACAAATATAATTGTGATAACATGGGGGTGATTTATTTGCCCAATGCCAACTTTTCCCTGGCTTTTATATAGAAAGACTGAGATGCATTTGAAACAGAGAGTCTATGAACAACAATATCATATTAACAAACAGAATTTTACTAATGCTTTGGCTAGACACTCCCTTAAAAATGTTGGGCATCATTTCATTTATTTTACTATTGATCATGTTAAGAAGGATATTAAGAGTGGCCCTTGGCTGTTACTATTAGAAGAAAAAGAACTTTGCTGGCAACGTAGGTTAAACACATTTGTCTAATCAGGACTAAATGATCAATGTTCCCTTAAATGCATTTTGAAACTAAGAGCAATGGAAAGATAATTTTACATACAATTTAATATGTCTTTTTTATATTTATACTATTTAATTTGCATTTGTGGGTAGTTTTGCACTTTGTAGTACAATAGTTCAAATATATGTACTAGTCCTTTAAGTATGAATGGGGTGATTGATGTCATTAATTTCTTTATGCTATAAAAGCAGCTTGTTTATCTTTAAAGTATGTCTGAAGAAGTTCACACATTGATGTGTACGAAAGCACTAACTTTTATTTGGATTGTGATTTTATCTGAACATCTATAAACTGTGTTTGGAGAAGACACTTGCCTGTTTTTGTTTTTAGTTGTTTTTTACGGTTGGTAGTTTGATTCTTCCAAAAGAACAGGGCAGTTTGGGATTACCTGATATGAAGAGGTATTTGCAGCAACACAGTTAAGGCTCCTATAAATAGCACAAACAGAAACCTGTAATTCAAAGTGGAAAGGGATAATGATGAAACAGGATGGAAGCTCAAGAAACAAGGAGAGATTGGGATTTTAAATGCAGATCCTTAAGGAGAATAAAAATAACCATACTTGATATTATATTCATGAAGTAGCAAAAAAGCATTCTAAGATCTAAGCCAACAAGGGAATGGAGAAAGGAAATTCTGCTGATAGGAATGACTGCACTTAGGAATACAGACAATAGGAAAGATGGGGCTGGAATTTAATGGAGAAAACTGACAAAAGAACCAAGGTATTGTAAACAAATAATTAGAGAGGGAAAGGTAATAGAATGGGAAGAGGCCAAGAATGTATTTGGACTGCAGGCTAGAGATTGCCTTCCCCATCAAGGATTGATATCAGAGTATAGGCAAACAGAAAGAAACAGGAGAATCCTAAGCAAAAGACCAGCACTGGTAGAGTTTTAGTAGAATCTAGAACAGAAGCTGCTGTTAAAAAAAGAATAATTAGCAGATCATACAAAATATTGCATAATAACTATAAGAATCAATCAGAGGAGGTTAGGAAGGATTGGCAAGAAATATTTGATAAGCAATTCACAAAGAAATAATGGGGGATATATGTATGTCCTCTAAATATGCATCAAAGTCTAGGAGATTTAGGATCTTTGCTTAGATGTGTTGACAGGTATTTTTAGACCCCAGGTAGACTCCAAAGAAATTTTTCTTAGGTAGACAGCAAATATTGGAGGTGTGATGGGGAAGAAAGAGATAATTGGGAATATATTTTCTGGCAGTGTAATGAGTTGGCAGACTTTAAAGATTCCCTGGGGACTACTCTGTCAGAGATACTGGGTGAGCAAATTGGTGTAACTAATGAAACAATTTTTGAGCCATGATACAGAATTGGAATTGCCTAGACATAGTAAGGCCTGGCTGAGTCTAATTGTGGGTGCTACCATAAAAGCAATTGCTAGAAAATGGAAATTCAAAGTCTAAACCAACCGTACTAGAAGTAGTGAATATAGTAATAAAGATAGATCAACTTCAATTGGGATCTTTAGAAAAGGGCATTAGCAAATTACATAGAAAAAATAGAATTGTGGGAGCAATACATGCAGAGGAGGCATGTAAAATGGCAACATTAAAAGAAAGCAGGATTTGAATGAGATATGTAATGTCTGATTGACAATGATTGGATGGATTATAAGTGATGCATAATTTGTTCGATTAAAATTATGTCAATATGGTTTGTGATGTATAATGTTTGTAACTAAAATGATGCAAATATGGTTTGTTTTCATTTATATAAATGTATGATTGCCTATGTCATATGTGATAATTTAATAACGTTTATCATTTAAAAAAAAAGAAAAGAAACATGGATACCAAGAAATTAACATAACATTGAAAGTGATGCATAATTTTATGCAGCATTTTGATAAATTAGAGGAGTCAGACTTTAAATCAGATATTTGTAAACAATTTAAGAAAATATTTCCATTTATTACATATTTATTTATATGACAACAACCTAACATTTGATAATTAAAAAAGTTCACATCAATCTTGATACACTATATAGGGCTAAACCTTACCTCACTCACAGTATCAGACTAGCCATAGCCAGATCCCACCTCCTGTCTACTCTCCTCTCCTCTACTTTTCTCAAATTTTCACTAACCTGTGAATGTCCAACACACTTGCTCAACGTTTTCTGGAATTCTTTAATTCCAGTGCCCTGGACCAACTCATTCTTACCCCCATCAGGGGTAGAAACATCTTTACCTGGTCATTACTAACATGGGCGACCATTGCTCTATACCAGTAATCAACTCCTCCCTGGTCAGATCTGACCACAAGCTAATCACCATGGATCTCCACATCCTACCCTTACCCCCACTAAAGAAAACCACCGTAAAAAACTTCTCCAAAGCCAATTTTGGGCTTCTAAAAACAGAGGTGGCTAACTTCACGACACCCATGCAAATGGAAAATAGGTGCATTACTGCTGAATCATACACCAATGCACTGTATGAGCACATACACAAGTGCATGGAATGGGCCATACCAATCAGAACTAAGATGCTCTCCTCCAAGAAAAGGAAGCCAACCTGGTGGTCCCCCACCATAAAAAAGTTCTACAACAGAAGGAAAAAAAACTGTTTTAGAAAAGAGTGAATTCCCAAGACTGGAAAAACTCCCTTGTTAGCCTTAGCAAAAAACTGAGGTCCATCATCAAATCCTCTAAAGCTAGCTATGAAAACAAAATTGCTGCAGATTCTAAAGACAACCACAAGGCATTCTATAGTTATGTCAAGAATCCAGATGGCAATACTCAGATCTGCTCTGAGTTACAGCACAATGGCAATACATATACAGAACTAACTGATATAGCCAACATATAGGATGACAGGTTCAGTGCGAACTTTACCCCCCTTTCACCCCCTAAAGGGCCTATCACAATACCTGAGGAATGCTAAGTCCCTATTATCACAGCTACACAGGTAAAAATTGCACTGTCCAAAGCCAAGAATACAGCTTCCATGGGACCTGATAATATCCCTGGCTGTGGTCTACATGAATTACAAAGTAAAGTGGCACCACACCTGAGTATGCTGTTCAATCACAGCCTCATTTCAGGCTTTGATCCTACTGAATGGCACACTGCTACAGTTATCCCACTCCACAAAGGGGTAGCAACTACAGACTCTGGGAACTACCGCCCCATTAGTCTGAAAAGTCTTACATGCAAGGCTATGGAGTGCATTATCATGGACCTTATAAATAAGGACATAGGGAATCTCCAAACTCTGAACCCCACACAGTTTGGGTTTGTGAAAGGTAGATCATGCCTGCTCAACTTGATAGACTTCTTCGAGTCTGTCACCAGAGCTGTGGATGATGGAAAGGTAGTTCACACAGCCTATTTAGATCTTGCCAAGACCTTTGACACCATTCCTCACTCAGGAATCATAGATAGACTTACTAAAGTAGGAATAAACCCCTATGTCATAAGATGGGTTGCCAACTGGCTCACTGATACAACCCACACTCTGAAAGTAGCAGACTCCAAATCTAACTACAGACCAGTTACAAGTGGTGTCCCACAGGGATCGGTCTTAGGTCATCTCCTGTTTGGCATCTACTTCTCTGAAGTTCAAGCCAACACAAAGGGACTCTGGCTGACCAATTATAGATACTCCAGCTGATGTAGAGATTCTACAAAAAGGTCTCACTGACACCAATGACTGGTGCTAGAACCATGGCCTTAAGCTCAATACCAAAAAGTGCATTGTCATTCCCTTTGGGAAAAATTTGGTGCCCATGAACTACCACATAGGTGGTAGTCCACTAAACACTGAAGATGTGATAAGAGACCTGGGGATACAGGTTGACAGCAACCCCTCCTTTGATAACCACATTGCCACTGTAGTCAGAAAGTCCTATGTGGCACAACTCATTACAAAAGGTTTCTCATCCAGGAAGAAAGAGGTCATAATCTCTCCCTACTCGTCCTTCATTAGACCTGTTATAGAATACAATTCCCCATTTGGAATGTTCCTCACTCAACACCTACAAAAACTGAAAAGACCACAAAAATACCTCACTAAGAGGATCTTAGGCCTTAGACATGTGGCCTACATGGACAGACTCAAAAAACTCCAGTTATACTCTGTCTCTTATCACCTACTAAGAGGCGATCTCTGCTTGACCTACAAAGCCATGACTGACCAAGAGCTGCTACATATGCTACACCTAAAGAAATCCCAATCTCTCTATGGCACATGCTCCAGGGACTTAAACTTCATTACCACAATAAAAAGAACATGCTGGAGGGACAGGCTCTTAACCCAGAAACTTCCCATACTCTGGAACCAACTTCCCATTCACGTCAAGCAGAGCACTTCACTGGTCCTCTTTAAGAAAAATCTTGATGAGTGGATGGGCAATAGGAAGTTCACCCTGGGGATCACTTCAGTGGCCTTGCTTGACAGGGGCACTGGGAACTAACTTTGGGTGGCATGATGCCAGGGAATCTTCTTGGGTAGGCTTATATATGCTCCTGGGTCATTAGCCTAGTACACACCTATAAACCTATTAATCTAATTGTACATGTCTCAAAGAGTACTGGAATAACATTAATTTTTTTCAGATTGTTTTCAATAACAATTTTTATTTAACTAATTCACTAAATGTGTTCTTAAAAAATCTTCAATTCTTTGGACTTTACTTGCTATTGCACATAAGATTATTACTATTAATTGGAAAGCTGCAACTCCTCCATCATTCATGGAATTTAAAAAAACTTGCTTTGACAGTTGGACGAATGGAAATTTCTACTTTAAAGAAGTGAACCAACAGAATTACAAGATACTATAACAATTGGCAGACTGTAATGGAAATGTTGGAGAAGAATTATATGAGTATATACTAATGTAAAACATTTTTACAACAATGGAAAAAGTATTACTTGATTTGTATAGGCACCTCTGTAAATAGTTTCTTTTTAGGTTTTGATGTTATATTGTTACTTATTGCGTTATAGTTTTGTTTTCCCTTATTATGGGCAAATACTTTCAGTGTAAACAATTATATGGATTTCTGTTTTACAAATGTAATCAAAATATATTTTCTTCTATTTTGTTTTCATGCATGATTAAAGGATTTACAAAATAAATAAACATTTTAAAGTAAAAAAAAAAACTACACTGGCCGGAATTTTCCAACTTTTTATCACTTAATCAGCTCACCACTGCCCACTCCATTATCCACAAACCTGAAAACTGCCCTACACTCTCCAACCTAGTGCAACTAAATACCAACCCCTGGGCCCTTAGATCATGTGATAAACTTATACTTCAGGTTCCTAACTCCCATAATTACTCTGGTGACTCTCTCTCTTCTCCTATAAGGTAGCCAAGCAGTGGAACCTAATACCCCAGAATATCATAAAAAACACAGATAGTCATAGTTCAAACAACTCCTAAAGGAATACCTTACTCAACAATGGCTATGCTTCTGTAATACTCCTGGCTGATTTCTCATGGCATCAATCAAATGTTTCTTTTCTGCTATCTTCTCCTTGTCTTACTTATCCCAAATGCAAATACCACAATGATTTATTTTAGTTATGTATCTAATGAGTTTCATATTACTGTCTATAGTAAGGCTTAGGAAATGTAATGTTTTTTGTTTAGTCTCTTTTTGTAAATTGTGATTGTAGGCAACTGTTAAACTTGTTGTATATTATTTGCAGTTCTTTGTAAAAATGTTCTAATCTTTTTAGTACTATTGTTATGGAGCTTTTCTCCCAGGGTCTCTTCTGAAAACAAGCTACTTGCACAGCTGGACACTACCTGGTAAACAGAAGTAAAATAAATAAATAAATAATTTTCAATAGTTATTTGTCTCTTTAGTTTTTTTCTATACTTGTTTAGGTATGTGTGCAGGTCAATTTCTGTATTTGTTTGCTGACCGGTGGTCCATGTGGTCAGAGTCCATATACTGCAGACACCATGGAAAATTTCCAAAAACAACACTTAGTAGCAAAAAGAGCACAATGTAAGAATAATTCCCAGAAACATTCCCAGGGATTCATGAAGCTTGCGCCAGGCACAGGCGTAGCGTAGGCAGTATAATGCCAAATATGGCCACCGAAAGATTCAGGTACGATCCAGTTCCATGTGCACTACCAGCTTACGCCAGATCTGCGCAGCTCTCGGCTCATGTATGTTAATCACCCCATGCACAGTAGTGCAGCATGCAAATGAAGGTACGTAGCAATTCATGAAGTGGTGCAGGCGTAGCCTAAGCATACAGAAATGTAAACCAAAAAAAAATGGTTTACATTTTTCCAAACAGAACATCGGAGCCATGAAAGCAGATCAAACTTACGTATTACAAAGTTAACATATGCCAATGGCTAAATATACAGCCAATGGCATAAAAAAACATGCACAACACATAAAAAATAACATTTAATGTCATGGCCATACAAACGCAAAGTACAACCGCAGGGCATTTGTGCGCAAATGGGAACACAAGGAAAATATATACAGATGTCATAAAATTGCAATGTAACACAAATCATGATTTCGCCATAATACTCAATGGTATGCATGCTACACCACAACCATGGTGCAAGGGTTGCTAAGGGTCTGTGACAGTGTTCTGTGCGGTAACTATGAATTAGTAGTCAATCACATGCAAATGAGGCAAGTAATACTGAATTGCAAACATCCCGCTGACTTAAGGATGTACCATACGGTGCAGCAGTACAACACTGAGGAGTGGCCTGGAGGTATACATGACATCAGCAGTGGGGTGTGCCACCGTAGCTGTAAGCACATTGGGTATTGCTAATCCGGGTTGCCCGTTGCTAAGCAAAGGTGCAGGATAGGGTTGTGGATGTAGCCATAGCTTTTCTTAGCTGAGAGCACACATGGTGACCAAAAGTGCATGTGTACGTGGATGACAACACACTCAAAACCCGGAAAACGGCTGCACGCGGCATGCACCACAGCTGTAACAGGAAGGTTACAGGAAGACAATAAGGAAATGCCACAGTAGGGTAATTGGAGTACAACTGAGTAATTAACACCTATTAACTCACAGTGGGCCATTAACGGTAGCTAACAAGGCTGCTAGTAGCAACCTGCAGAACAGGATAGGTGAGGTGCCAGATTGCAAAGAAAAGAGAACTGTCACCATAGAGCAAAGCAAACCTGTAGTAGATCGGCTATAAAACACATTTCACAACACAATCCTGGGTTGGGAAACTACAAAACAAGAAAGCAGGCTGCTAGATGCATGCCTGACAATGGAAGGGGAATCGTTATCAAAAGTGAAGGCAAGGGCAAGACGTGATCCACAGCAGCTAAATGTAATTCAACACCAAGGGCACCACAATAGCAGTACCTGCAGTAAAACACATACGTAAGATACCCTGCAGCTCTGATTGTACATACACACCCTATGACATCATCAGTGTCCAAAGCACAATAGTATAAAGTGTGAAGGCACCTCCCACACACTCGTGTATTCCCAAACACTGCACCATCAGTGTAAACAAATGGGGAACTTTTACAATGTACTTGTTGGGAGCTGACATAGCTGTGATTCATCACTATGTGTTGGAGACTGAAGGTGGTGTGGAGGATGATGCTGACAACCACCTCAGGCCCCGGAGGAGGAGAAGAGTGTTCAGACCAAGGGTAATCTACCAGGGGCTAGATGATCTGGAGATAGTAGAGTGTTACAGGGTGGACAGGGACATCATACAGCAAATAGTTGAGCTGTGCTGACCATGCCTCAGAGCTGGAAACAACAGAGGGGAACCCATCCCAGTGGACATGAAGGTATATGTAAGCTTGAGAATACTAGCCACAGGTACCTTTCAAAGGCCAACTGGAGATATCATGGGGATCTCACAGGCATCAGCATCCAGGGTACTCCACCAGTTCCTGGATGCCATGTTACCACATACCAATGAGCATATATACTTCCCCCAAACTCAGGAGGAGTTGGCCAGCAATATGTGCCTCTTCCACCATGTGGCAGACTACCCGGAGGTACTGGGTGCAATAGACTGCACGCACATACATATCAAGTCACCATCCGGTGAGCATGGTAGGTGCTACATAAACTGCAAGGGATACCACTCCATCAACTGCCAGATTGTGTGCAATGCCCGGGGTGTTATCATGGATGTGTGTGCTGGCAGCCCTGGAAGCTACAATGACTCCCACATCTGGCATGCCTCACAGCTGTACCAGGTATTTGTCAGGGGGGACATCTCATATGGCCATCTTGTGGGGGGTGCTGGCTATGCACTGGAGCCATGGATGATGACTCCCATCAGAAATGCACACACACCCATGCAAGAACACCATAATGAGGCACACGCACAAACCAGAATCATCATAGCGTGCATGTTTGGGATGCTGAAATCATGGTTCCATTGCTTGAACATATCTGGTGGAGCCTTGCAGTACTCTCCAGGTACGTGTGCCCACATGTTCATAATATGTGCCAAGCTACATAATATGATCCTGCAGAAACAGCTGCAGTAGGGACATAATGGTGAAGGCCCTCACAGCCCACTGAAATTGCCAAGGGCATCACAGGCACAGAGGGAGTCAGACCACAAACACCCTGTGCCAGCCCCAGTAGGCAGACGGAGGCATGCCCCATATGCCCATGCCTTGGCAAAGAGGGAACGTATAGCACATACAATGACAGTGTAGGCCCCTACAGACTGACACACTTCTCCACCTGCACACACAGTAAAATGGATGGCACACACACACGACCACCTGTAAATTGTCATGTATAGATGGTCTACTGTGTGCATCCTACATAGGCAGCCCTCAACTATTGCATACACAACAGCTATTGGTACAAGGTAAGTCAAAGCCTGAACAGTAAATGAAGCTAACAGCATGTGTTGATACTGTATGTATAGGTTCCTAGTACATCGGTAGGTACATGCCTGATTGTCAGAGGCCATTCATCAGCCCCTAGCCAAAATGTATCTGCTGTTACCACCCCATTGATTAACTAACTGTCCATCTGTGGAGCAGAGCCAATTGCGGGATCCCTGGGGTGTAACCACTGTTCCCCACCCACTCTGCAAGGATTCCCTGGTGTGTTAATGAGGGGCTCCATATAATGTAATCAGGGATGTAGTTTCAAAGCATGGGGAGTACCCATGACAGGTATCTGTCACCCCAGCATTCTCCAGTTATGGTTGTGACAAGGTGTAGCACATTACAGTGTGTGGCTCACTGTGACATGGATTCCCATAGCTGGAGCACATCCATTAAGCATCACTTGAACATACCATTAATAGGTATCATCTATATGTAAACTCACTGAGTTACACATTTGTTTGCAGTATGGAGGAACAGCCATAGTACAGTCCACATGCTAAACACCATAACACTTGTACATATCCCAGATGCCCCAGTGGTAAAGCCACTGACTGTCTCGTCCATGTTCCCGGCTCCACAACCTGCAAGGGCTGTTACATAATTCCGATGTCCCGAATAATGGATGTTGGATGCAGGTCATTAGAGCATGTTTAAGCACATGTTAGAGGGTTTATGCACCGGCAAGTGCCGGTAAGCGTAGTT
The DNA here is from genome assembly GCF_019279795.1 of Protopterus annectens. NCBI lineage: Eukaryota > Metazoa > Chordata > Ceratodontiformes > Protopteridae > Protopterus > Protopterus annectens. The sequence goes on along the minus strand of NC_056732.1, from coordinate 1,135,068,341 downwards.
TAAACATGACTACACAGATATGAGCAAAACAGGTCTAAGCTTTGCTGATTATCACGCAGATCACGGGCAAAGCTGGCCAGAACCGCTGAAATCTGCATTATTCACCCTTGTACTAATAGTGCCTGCTCTGAGAGGTAAAACGACCACTGCCAGGAGTAGAACATGCAACGATGTACACAATCACCTACCACTAAGCTACCTGAGATGTACCAACGGCAGGTGTGTATTGTGACAGGTTAAAACACAAAAGGGCAGAGTTCGGGAAATAGTATACACCACCATGTACCCAAAGAAAGGTGTGTTCTCTCTCTCTCTCTCTCTCTCTATATATATATATATATATATATATATATATATATATATACATATATATAGATACATATATATATATATATATATATATATATATATATATATATAATATAGAGATATAAAGGGTGATAGAGAGCTATATATGTCGATATATATGGATATACATATATATGCAAATATATAGATAGATTAACAACATGTACACAACCATGGAGGTACATATAAATAGGATACTACCAAATACCGAATGCTTTACATACTGACAAGCGTAATCACGAGGCTTAAAGATGGAAAGACCACAGTACCGGAACACTAGAACCGCAAGTACTATTATCACAATGTTAAGGGGCATTTAGTTAGTGCTTCTGGTGCTGCGGTCCAGGCAGGTACTGTGTTTAAGTGTGTTTCTAATTGCTGTAGTGTGTGTAAGTGTGTGTTCTGAGTGTGGTGTGTGTTTCTGTGGGACTGTAATGTGTGTGTGTGTGTGTGTGTGTGTGTGTGTGTGTGTGTGTGTGTGTGTGTGTTTGCTTCGTGTGTCTGTTCGTGCAATCTTGGAGGTAGATTATTACAGTAGGTATGGTGCGGGGGGTGCAGCCACCCACATGGGGTGTGTATGGGGCATGGCCACCTGGCCATATGTAGTGTAGGATGGTTTGCTTGGATGTGATGGGTAGCAGTGTGTCTGTGTGCGTTTGTGTGTTCTGTGTTTGTGTTAGTTCCAAGAGTTTGACTGTTGCGAGTTTGAGTGTTCAGTATTGTGGGGTTAGGGAGTCTGTGAACGGTAATGTGGTTGTTGGAAGTGTGTGCATTCCTGAATCCATGGGTATGCCGTATACAGCAGTTGAAGTCTTCAGATATGTGCACAACATGGACTATAGCAATCACACATTCCGCCACGACCGAACATTATGAACAAAGGATATGGAGACTATATTATAGCAATAACCCATGCCTGGGGTGGGTAATGCTGGATTTACCCATGGTTGTCTTTGTTTGGCCACTCAGGCTTCGCCCTCGTGAACAAACCACACCAACCACAGGCAAATTCACCATTACCCACACCCAGGCATGGGTTATTGCTATAATACACTATTAAAAATATAGGGTTACCACCTGTCCCACCTTGCGAGGGGCAGTCCCTCTATGTGCGGTAGTATCCTGACCAAAATGAGTACAAATACAAATGTCCTGCAATTTCAAGATGTTCTGCATGTTCCATAGTTAATGTAATGGCTGCATAAAATAGTCATCTGTATCTAACATACCTACATGTAACAAGAAACAGGATAAGCAAGTAAACCGCTACAAGAATATAAGCTTTTATAAAGGCATATATGTAAAGTTCTATTCTTTGTACCGACTGTTGGTATGTGTCGGCCTCTAAAATCCGATGTGTGTCCTGCAAATGTCCCACTATGGCCATTTGAAAAGGTGGCAACCCAAGACAAAGAAGTTCAGTCACCAACACAACTCCAATGAGTGCAAATATCTGTGACAGAAATACATGAGACAGCTTTCATGTAGCAACATTTCATTACATACTGATGTATTTCCGAAGGGATTGAAGGACCAACATCACCTGCATGCTATATATGAACCAATTAACAATGGCTTAATGAATAAGCCTGCAATAACCATAGTATTAGTCTACTAAATGATAGGTCTTCAATTAGGGAAGGAGCCCTCACCCACATATGGAATATGTATAAATGCAGTTTCTACACACCTTCATCTGCTATGTACACCCACCTACATCTCCCCCACACCCAAAACAATTGCAATACAGACTGTAATAACACCACAAACATCCACTCACTCTATGACATCTGCAGAAGCCTTAACATTCCTTGTGAGAGACACACTATAATGGCCCTATGTGAAATCGTTACTGTTGTACAATGGAACAGATGCCGATGTTACAGGGTTTGTTTGCAATAATCCCGTATCAGACTGCTGATATAACAACTACACTCACATGTAGAACTATATCCTCTAGCCATTACACACAATCCACGTGGGCCATGAAGTTAAAATATCTCTGTGTCTCTCCATATAGCTGTTGCAATTCATCACAAACAACACATCCAGGCCATCTTCCTCGAAGGTAGGGCAAAGGGACAGCGCCCAAGTGGAGTATTCAATTATACCCCACTGTTGCCATGTAATGGAGCAGCTGCACAGCTGATGTGCATGTAGTCATCTACTCCGGAACACCAATTGGTGGCAAGATACCACATGTTACTGGTATCTACTTATAAAAGAATGGCTTGTCATACATTCAAACCGTATGTACATATGAGAAAACCGTTAAAAGAGAAAAGGAATAGGACTGATATCGTTAACTCGGACTACTAAGAAGGTATGTAGAACACTCAGTATGTTAGTGTATGTAGTGCCTGTTCTGTATTAATAAAAGTGTACACAATGCATATAGTGGGAAAAGGTATTATGTAGTGATGTATTGTTGAGCATAGTAATGCTCGTAGAAATTGTGTGTACTGCTGTGGGCCACAAGGTAAACATCTCATACACCACAAGGGATGCTACATGAGGACTTTAAACACAACAATTCCACTCCAGCCACTGTCAGTGTTAGGGTTTGTCCAACAAGTACGTGCCATAACAGGGGGATAGTATATGTTGATATACTGTAACAGTAGGTATATGTATGGGCGTATAACTGAGAATAACATGTCTAAGGTGGTCCTGCTGTGCAATTATGATTTGTATTATGGGATATTGTTGCAAAAATGTGAAATGTACAGTATTGTAGGCAGATATGTCTAACATTTTACATAGCATTACTGTTATATTATGCAAACATCAGGTATGTCTTTTGGCATGTGCAATACACAATAACAGGATACATATGACTAGTAGTCACCAGACAGTGTATCAGAATGATAGCTAATTGAAATGGAAGAGCTAGTCAATTATCCATGCGCAAAGGACATGTAATAGCTTCATAGGTTCATAGTTAGGTACTATGCTGTCTGGCCAAGTCCATTCGTAAGCCTAACTATAGTATTTTCACTTGCGGCACCTCCCTAGGTTAGTGTCCTGTGCCTGTGAACAGCAGAGCCATTTGTTTCCTGCACCTCTGTACAGCAGAGCCACTGCAGTGATCCCTGGCATACATGTCTGTCTCCCATCCACCCATCAAGGTATCTCTTGAAGAGTGCTAGTGAGGGTCCCTGCCTGATGTACATAGGAATCATGTTCCAAAGTATGGTGAGTGTCCGGGTCAGGAATGTATCCCTCCAGCACGTCCTAGTCATCGTTGCATTTAGGTACATATCCCAGAGCATGTGACTCTCAGTGGCTTTTGCTAATGTGGAGCATATCCATCAATATTGTTTTGGACATGGGCCTTGTATGTTCAGCAGAGATCACCTCTGAGTATGCAGTATGCAAATGAGTACAGTTGGGGTTTCTGTAGTTGGGCTGCATACATCATCCTTCAGAGGTCAGTAATCCTCTTGGTGTGGTAATGTTGTGGTATTTCAAGCTGTTGCTGTTGTCTCGTAAGGTACATCCCAAATGTGGTGTTGTACCCTTTAATGTGTTTCATAAGTCATGAGTAGAGAGGTACAATGGCTGCCTTTGTTCTGTCTACAAACCCATTAGAGATTAGGGTGGCCACTTAGAAGGATATCCATGCCACCTTGCCAATATGGTTATCAAAGGAGTGGGTGCTATCTACTTGGGTTCTAAGATCCCTTATTATGTCTTATGTATGTAGGGGACTACCACCTATGTGATAGTCAGCGGGTGATTGGTGTAATCCAAATGGGATGTCTATGCACCTTGTGGCATACAGCTTGAGGCCATGTTATTGACACCAGGTATCTGTCCCAGTGACACCCTTATGGAGGGTGTCTGTATCAGCTGGTGAATCAATCATGGCCCCTAGTTTGCAGTCATCTGCAAACCTATCCAGGGTAAGTCCTTCTGTGATAGCCTGTACCTCAGAGAAGCATATACCGAACATGAGGGGCCCTATTTCTGAGGACTGGGGACACCAATTGTAACTGATTTACAGTAGGAACTAGGGTATGCTACCCTCACTGTGTGGGTTCTGTCCGTGAGCCACTTTGCATAACATCTCGTGATGTAGGGGTTGATGTGCAGGTGGATGTGTATGTTGACAATACCAGAATGGGGAACGGTGTTGAAAGCCTTTGAAAGGACAAGGTAGGCTGTGTAGACCTCCTTACCCTCATCTACTGCCTTGGTAACTGTCTCAAAGGACTCCACCAGGTTTAGGAGTCATGGTCTGCCATAACAAATCTAAACTGAGTGGGATCAAAGGTTTGGAGGCCACCAATGTCTCTGTGAATGAGAATCATGATGATGTGCTCCATAGCCTTGCAGAACAGTCTAGTCAGACGTATAGGGCAATAGTTCCCCTGGTCCATTGTGGTGCCACCTTTGTGGAGTGTGATAACTGTTGCTGTGTGCCATTCAGGGGCCACAATGCCTGATGCTAGGCTATTAGTGAATTTGGTGCCCAAGTGGGGAGCCATTTCGTTCTGAAGTTCATTTAAATTGCAGCCTAGGATGTTGTATGGTCACATGGATTCTGTGTTCCTGGCTTTAGAGAGTGCAGCTTTGAACTGCATAGCTGTGACCGCAGGGACTCTGCATTGTTCCTGTATAGATTTGGGCCCTTTAGGGTGTGAGAGGGGTGTAAAGATAGCACTTAAACTATCTGCCAGGATATTGCCAATATCAGATGATTCTGTAATGTTTGTGCTTAACTGCTGTATGTCAGAGCAGATGTGGGTATCACCATAGACAGTAGTGACATACCTCTAGAATGCTTTGTGGTAGTCCTTGGAATGAGTTGCACTAATGTTTACATAGCTAGCTTTGGAGGATGTGATAAGGGATCTCAGATTCCTACTGAGGCTGACCAGAGAGCTACCCCACTCATGGGATTGTGCTCTACTTTGCAACAGTCTTCTCCTTCTGTTGTACATTATGTCCATGACAGTCGACCACCAGAAGGGCATCCGTTTCCTGGTGGGTACTGTCATGGCTCTGTTTGGGATAGCATGATCCATGCAGTCATGTAAGTGCTAATTAAGTACAGTTGTGTATGATTCAGCGGTTGTAATTGTATTGTCCATCTGCACGGGTGTCATGACATTTACTACTGCTGTCATAAGTAGCCTGAAGTTAGCTTTGTAGAAATATTGTACTGTGTTTTCTGTAAAGGGTGTGGTGCCTGGATGTGGATAACAAGGGTGATTAGTATACATTCAGATCTGACCAATGAGGAGATAACCCCAGGTGTGGAACACCAGTCACACATGTTGGTTATGTCCAGGTCTAGGATATTGTTGGCCCTGGTGGTGGTGTGGATAGGTAGATCCAGCTAATTGGAGGTTATGAATCCCAGAAAGCATTGGCCTAATGTGTCGGTGCATGAGTAGGTATCCCAGTTAATGGTGGGGTAGTGTCAGTCGCACATCAGTACTTTCTGTTTGAACCCTACTTTCCAGTACACCAAGAAGTGAGGACCGTTAACCATAGAGTATGGTGTGGAATCTGTAGCAAGCTACAATTTGTATAGCAGTTATGACCACAGTTAGTTGCACTTGGATAACCTCTGATGCATTGTGCTAAGCAACCAGCCTGGAGGTGTGTATATCCTTGGGAAATATGGACACACCTCTGCCGTGGGTGTTCCCGTCCTGGTTACATGACTGAAATGTGTGGTCTGATTATAGCCTGTTAGTACAGGGGTGCTCTCAGGAGCCTAGAAGCAGGTCCCAGTCACTGCGGAGATATTGAAGTGGTCCATTACAAGGAGTGCCTTGGGTGAGTGCATTTGAGATGAAGATGTCAAGGACTGAGTAGCATTACCCTCAGGTTTTGCTTGCCTGTTCCTGTTATGGTGGTGAAGATGTTATTTGAACCGTACCTAAAACAGGCACTATAGGAGCAGCAAGAGCCTTAGATGTTATCCATAATCCCAGGGCTGACAGGTGCAGGCCATCTGTGCCAAAGCATTGTGTTCTGTCGACCATGTCATTGAAAGCAGACAGATACTGGATACCCTTGGAATGGCACCAGAAGCATAGCCAACTGCTGAAGTGAATAATTCAGTCCTTGTACTGGGTTATCAGTCTGGACGAATGCCAAATGCTTCTCAGGGCTAGGGCGATACCTGCCTGGGCTACAAGATCGGAGAGCTATTCCATATCTCTGTACATGTAGTCCAGGAAGTTACATCTCAGGGCATTCACACTAACATGGAGAATGACACAGTCATATTGTACCTGTTGAGGAGTGACTTGAGTGCATAGGTTATGTTGCGGGTCCTGTTACTTGACAGCCAGCTGAAAGTGACTATCACCTTGTGTAGCCTGCTGAGTGGGACATCAGTGTGACCTCCTAACAGCCAGCTGAAAGTGACTATCACCTTGTGTAGCCTGCTGAGTGGGACATCAGTGTGACCTCCTATAGAGTCATCTATGACTTGTGTGTTGGGTACATTATATTGCCCTATTGGCTGTAGTTGATGGGCACACTGAGTCTGTGGGCTATAAGTAATTGGTGCTCTGTTGGGTGATGGGGGCTGCCTGCGTTTCTGCTTTGGGGTTCTCTGTTGCCTAGACAGAGTAGTATTGAGAGGCTCCGCAAATGTAGTCTTACTATGTGTGGCCTGTGGTGGTGGAGATCTAGTGAGACTATGTGATGAGTGTGGTGTGGTGCAAACGTTTAACATCCCCACATGATTGTCAGGTTCAGTCTGGGTTGGAGAGAGCTTTACCTCCAGCATGGCTACATATGTGCATCTCCCACAGGATGTAGTGTTGTATATTAGGAGGGGAGCATTGACTGTGTACACGAGACAATTTCTATATTGCCTCATGATGCCCATATTCATCATATAGACAGGTGATAACACTGGGAATTGACACTTGGACATGCCTGAATATTCAACCATTTCCCACTAGATATGCGAGGAAAGTGTGTACAAGAGCTGCTTTACTCTAAGCAAGTGGGAAATGCAAGTACAAACAGTGTTTACCTGTAGGAAATGAGGATTGAGTGCTATAGTAATTAGTAGCTCATGAAGTGCTTACATGTTCTGAACAAGTGCTGAGCATGAATAAGCAATACAGATAGGGTGTTGGATAACATAAACACACTGCCCCTCCAACAGGTACACAATCACATATCCATGATCACTACAGAACCCTGTAACCATAACTATGATGGTACAAGGTGCACTCAGGCTGCATGTGACCTGTCCACATCCCTGGTTGTATTATATACATATGGCAAAACAGTTTGCGCTACACATACACATCATGTAAAACATAGCTTCATGTCAGTCTGTGAAAACACTGAATGGTGCACACCAACAGTTATCACAACCCACAAAGTGGAGAAACCACTCATAATGGGAGGCACTGCACTATTATCCTGATGCGTCTGGTTCATGGACTTTCAGACCAGACGCATCAGGATAATAGTGCAGTGCCTCCCACTCATAATGGGAGGCACTGCACTATTATCCTGATGCGTCTGGTCTGAAAGTCCATGAACCTTAATCAACATATATGTTGTTAGCAGTACAGATGATTTCACACTGCATATCATACCTATGACAGGTCATAGGACATCATCACCCATACTGTGTTCCACCTACACACAGTATACTAGATGTACCTTTGTATGTCACAGGAGTGTTCTGCCAGTGGACTCTTGACAGAACCAACACTACAAAAGGTGTCTGAGTGATATGTGCATATCACACTAGTGGCAGCTACAGTAAAAAAGGGTTAATTCATTGTACTCCCCCTCATTGTAACCCATACCACACAGACAAATGGGAGGCATCTGCATATGTAAGTATGTGAATGGCTATGACCTAGGAGCAATAGATGACTCAGTGTTGTGGACAACATACAGAATGGGCTTTGTGGGTGAGGTGTGTGACATATGTGCACAATCTGACAGCTGCATATTGCATTGTCACCGCTAGGTTAATAACCCTGTACCCATGAACTACCACCTAGGCAGCGGTCAACATAATGGACACTGTGTGTAAGGGATGGTGCTGTGCAGTTTACCTCCCTGAGCTAGTGACGTCCCCAAGCCTATTAGGTAGTCATAAGAGGCAACCCTAGTCATGACAGGGTGCCATCCATGAACATGGAGGTCATTGTACAGCCATACTTATCACTCATGTGACCAATATCGGATCACATATCACCTTTAAGGGGTATTGCCCATCTTTGGATGGGCAACACCAGCCTTCACAATCCTCATCTCCACTATGTAGCATGATGCCTACCCTGCATAAAGACATGTTCTACACTGTGATGTTCGACATGCTACACATACATATCCTGATCTGAAATAAATACGTCATGGACATCCACCTTCCTAGTACAAGGATCACCACATGCTGGACAGATCCTTGTGCCATACACGTTACATACTCCTGCCATACTATGCAACCTTGTCCAGCAAGGCTGCACATTTCACCTCTGTCAGACATGGTGTGATGACCGCATGGTAGATGTATCATTAACCATCTGGATCAGTTATGTGGCACTGCTTCACCTGGCACCGGAAACATGGCTGTCAGCTACAGCTAGAAAACCTTACATCCTACTCTCATACATGGCCCAGGGCATACAGACTACTACATGACTTTGGCCGTACATGCTATAGTTGATAACCATCCCTGCAAATACCATCCGGCTAGCCATTGTCCCATGTATATCACATGTGCAACTCAGGCGATATGTGGCAGGATGTTGAACTGCTGTACAGTGCCATGTAGATGTATATGGCAAAACATATGCATGTAAAGGCTTCCGTGTGCATGTCTGCATTGTCACAGGTCATGTCCGTTAAGGCAGTGTATGTGCTGATATGTGACATATACACAGCATCAAGGTCAACAGCATTAATGTGGACACATCCAGGCATGTGCTGATAGGTAAGAACACCAGTACAGGCAAACAGACATGCCCACATCAAGACAGCATCCACATGGAGTATGAGCAATGTAATCAGGTGACACATATATATAGTGATAATATCCAATCCCCATTGGGTGCCACATGTGTGTGACACAAACATGTCAGTGGTGTCAGTGTCATGAAGATTTTCAAAGACAACTGTTCATATGTACTAAATGTAATACACATGTATGGGCAGCTGTATCTCTGTGCATCTCTGAGATACCGTGACCTGTCTCCATCATTATGTCTTCCAGATATGCCTTGAGCAAGGCTCCCAGCCTATACCTGCTTGGAGGATGAGGCCCTTATACCTTACCTCCAAGACAACTATGATGTCTTGTTTAGCCATGTGCCACAACATGCACAGCAGCGTGATGCCCTGTGGCAGGAACTTCGCAGGAGGGTTAGTGATGTGGGGGCCATAACCACACATACCAGCAGGTGCACAGACACTGCATGGACCTGATCAGATGTGCAAAACAGCATGCAAATGCAATTGCCAGGGAACAAGGTGCAACAGGTGGTGGGCCACCAACTCAGCCCCCACTCACACACACCAAGAAACTACTGGCCAACCTGGGGACAACCATCAGAATAGCATCTACAAACCCTAGCTGCCATCTTGGAGGTGGGTGTCTCTCAACCACCGAGCCTGGAGTTGCCTGGTAAGTCACTACTGCACATATAACTATTATATCCCATTTAGTTGCATTTGTCACTGTACAATATGTAATGTAACATCATATGCAAGGCATGTATACACACATGCCGCATACTATAGTATGCTACTCTGTGTATGCACACATGTGCATACTCCATAGTATATCCTATTGTACTGGTGAATGTGTTAACATGCACATTGCACTCTGTAGCTGTCATACAGTCGTGGATAATGATCATACTGCTGTGTCACCACTATATAGGTACCTCTGGCGTTCCACAGAGACAGCAGGTCATTGCAGGTGAGACAGTTATCAGTATCAGGCATGTTAATGCACAGATATATTCACCATATGGCCAGTTAACACATGTATACATAATGTATGGCCCGGTCACAATATACAGGCCGCATCTTTAATCCATCACACTGGCTACCCATGTGCAATACTTACAAACTAAGTGAAACACCGACATGAAACCACAGAAACTGTCATTGCTAGATGTGTGGACAGCTGTGCATACAACGGTGGAGGTATTGTTCAATGTAGGAATATGTATTATACATCAGAACTACACATGTGGGGTACACAAACAGTACTACACAGTGAGCTGGAGTATGGGCAGCCCACAGGATTCACCATTGTGGAATATGCCCCTGCAATGAGTGCACACATTGTGATGTGCCATCTGGCATGTCCATGACATGTAGTGGCCTGCAGGACAGAGGCAAGCAGCTGGTGTCACCAGACGCATGTTTCAGGCTGTAATGGTGGCACAGGCATGTGCTGAACAGCAGAACAGAGAAGGGCAGAGGCTTCAAAGGGCTGCTATCTATTCTTTAAACAGCAACATCCAGGCATTGGCAAATGCTCAACAGCAGATTGCTGATGTTTTGGACAGACGATTGGATGACATGGTTGGAATCCTTGACTGTGGCATGAAAATCCACAAGCGTGAGCTGTCTGTGCTGGAACATCTGGTAGGAGTGAGGCATAGGGCACATGGACGTAGACCAGCTACATCACCTGGTGCAGGTCTACATGAACGAGCTACCTCACATGCCCACTCCCATAGTGGCGGTAGCAGCAGCAGTGCAGCTGGTGCTGCGCTGTTCACACCAGGACACAACAGGCCATGTGGACGTGGCCCTGGATGGTCCCAGTGGGAACACCGTTCCAGTGGACGTGTCATTGGACAGTACCCAATCTGTACCTCTGCCTGTTAGTGCCCATGCAACCCCTGGCAGGCACAGGTCACATGTCCGTGGCCAGACACTGTGAGCTGTAAATCCTGGTCTGTACAGTCTGGAGCTGTCAACAATACCCCTGTGTAGGCCAGACACATGGCAGAACTGTGTACACACATACACGCACACACCAGAAACATCTGAAGGGCACCGCAACACTCACATGCATAACGACCACACATGGCCAATTAGAAAACAGGCTCTAACCCACATACATGATGTCATCCACTGGTGCAGCCTAGGCCCCTGGCAAACATTATCACCCTGTGCATATGATGATGCCTCTGCTGCATCCCTGTCATCCATGCCATCAGTGTAGGGACATGCTCATATGGTCTGATGCACAGGGTGAACAGAATAGGGAAATAAGTGTAGATTACAATTGTTGTGTACTGTTGACACATAGCAGACTTACCATGTAGTACAGGTTTAGAATGCATTGTTTTCTGTTCACAGTATGTGTCTTGGTAACAACAGTAACAGCATGTTGGTAATGATGTCCTGCTTCCCTCCTTCAGGTCTAATTGCATGTGTCATTGAGTACCAGTGTTTGCAGTTTCCCATGTGTAAATGTGGACTACTCACAGGCATGTATGGCAATACCAGCATGCTATACTTAGCTTCAACCTCACTGTTAGAAAGGCTGACATTCCAAAGATGTTTACACATCTACTGATCCAGGAGCATGTGAGCTGTGTACTAAGCTACAGTGGCTAGAGATGTGACATTCATACTGGGTGACATCACAGGTACAGTTACATGGGGCGGGGAGTTTACATAGCGGTTTAGCTGATGACAAGGGTAGAGGCCAGTTGATAGCTTGAGGCCTCACTGTGTAGTAGTAATACACATTCACATTACAGGATGAGAACACACAACTACACACACACACTCACACACAACTGCACACACACACACACACACACACACACACACACACACACACACACACACACACACACACACACACACAGGTATTCGCACACATGTATTCAGACACAGTAACACGCCCACACTCACGGGGTCAATGACACTGTAACACACACATACACTTGATAGTGTTGAGATGAGGACCCCTGCCTATGTGGTAATCACCATTACAGTACTGTGCACCCACATGATGCAACACAGAGAATGAACATGTACAGATAGTCAGTAATGCCTAAGATCGACACCATCAACAGGGTAATCGATTGCATCACCTGGAGGGGTTAGGGGCCCTATCTGTTCACAAAGGTAACATACATCCTCACTCCATGAACCAGACAGCTATACATACATACATACATACACACACACACGCACTGTGAAGTCCACAATTGAATGCACCTATGTCATGCACATACAGATAGCTCACATGTGTGTGATACACACCCCAGTCCTGCCTATGTCTTGCTTTCTACACTGCAGTATGTACAGATCTCTACAACAGTGTACAGGGGTGTGTAACAGTTGGGATGTATTCCCCACCATATGTGGCACAAGCAAACGCACATGGCAGTACTGTGAATCAAACACCTGCTATCTTATGATACGTATGACAGACATGCAGCAGTATTGCCCACATTACAATGTGTACCAACACTACCTTTGCAATTGTGCTGATATATGCACACGGGAGGTCTTAAGTGTTACAGGTGTCAAGTAATTTACAGTCAGTGGCACTCTGACCGCTTTGTAGGTTGTATGTCTTCCCCTTCAATTAACAGAAACATAGCTTAGTGTTTGCACATGTTATGGTAGGATGGCTTGTGACACACCTGTGAGCTGTCTTCAGAAAACATCCATCTGCAAAGTTGGCCCACCACTTTATGTCCACACATCCGTCCATACCTGATGTACATCTTACAGTACTGTCAGCATTTCACCATATGCAGTTGGCAGTGATGGGGCTGCATTGCAACTGCATGTTGTAGTAAGACACAGATCACCTGCAAACATCAGCTACTGCACACGCATGGTAGCTGAATGCACACCACTACATGTACATGTGTGTAGGTACTACATTCCTGTCATTTATCCATGTTTGTAGGCATTGCAATTGGTGGGCATGTGAGATGACATACATGACACATGGACTGTTGTATGATATGATAGTTGTCATGGGTAACCAGTACAGAGGGAATGTTAACTCAGTCAACATTGCTATCACACCTTATGTACTGTTAGCATTCAACAGCCATGGACCTACCTTCCATGTGCATGTGTGTAATTGCTGTAGCCACCTGTCTGCACAAAGGACAGCAACAACTATGCTATGTACATATGTGTTGTGTGTGTGGGGCATGTACATATCCACAGCAGGTACATGTATGTCAATCCAAACATGAGTGTGTTTACTGGTGTACAGCAACAGTCATCTGTTACAACTGTATATGACCCAGGGCCCCTGTTATGTGTAGAGCCAACCTGGTTATGAACAGTGGTATCATTGCATTGCATAACACATGATGCAACTGTGTCAGTACATGGGTGGTCTGCACAGTTGCTGTAGAGTTAGTTATAGTCCACTGGTCATGGGTCACATGGTGTTGTACTAATATATGTTCTGCCACATGTATGGATGTGTGTTGCTGGTCCAAGGACATGGAGATGCCTGAGGGCTACATCCTAGAATGCGGCTTTTGACACTGTGATCTGCACCTGACACATCTGTGATGGCTTTTGAGGGTGTACTGGTCAAAACATGTGAGTGGCCTTCATGTACGTGAGGCCACCACCACCTGGAGCGGTCTGCAACGGTGTTATGGCCCACATGTCTGTATCCGAGGTATATGGTGGTAGTGCTATTGTGCACAACTGAACCTTCAGCCAGGTGTTCCTCACTGAACAGATGTCAGTATTCCCCATTGTTGGATCTAGATTGGCAGCTGTAATTATGAACGCTACACATCTAGCACTGTTTAGCATACACATACAATGCAGTTGTCCTCTAGGTGTCAGGGTGTTAACCTGGTCTCAGGACATTCGTCTATGAATGGCACTATATGGGTGAAGTAGCCACTCCTGGCAGGACATCACCACGGGTGGTATTAGTGTGCCAGGTTTAGATTGTTACATCTAAGGTGACGGACAGCAGCAGTTGTTGTGTAGAAGACCGGTGTCAGATATATGTAGTGTAGTGTTCATGCTAACAATGACAACTATCAACACACTGTGCCCTTCTGTGTTTAGAATCAGAGTGCATACAAAACAGCCCTTTTCTACTGTGTGTGTGAGCATGCCCAGTATGACGTTGTGTAGATGGACACATAGTGCATTCCAAACGGATGTGTGCTACTAAGTGTGTGAGCATGCCCAGTGACACCTTGTGTCGGTTATGTGCCTCTATATGTATGGGCATGGCCATTGTAACCCTGTATAGTGATAGTAGTCATCCAGGAAACAGATGGCCATACCCCACTTCAGGATGGATTCCTACATTGAACACACTGGTTCACAGGTATGTACATCGTAACTGCCACCATCCATGTCGATGTCCGCATTCCTAGAAGATCATATTGACAGTCTTGAAAGGTGAAGTGTGTGCGGCGCATCTCGTATCTATGTAGTGTTGTAATAGTGGTCCGCAGATAGGCAGTTGTCCTGATCACACCACTGGCGTGTGTTTGTCTCCATCTGCCTGGTGACAGTAATATGCTTTTAGACTGCTCACACTCCATACAATCCCTATTGGCATCTTTTCCATTGCTGATGATGTCACCCACCTAGAAGTATGCCTCTGGGAGTGCTGTATCCCAGTAATCTCAGTAGCGTGTTCTGTAACTACATAATGCTATAGTGTGATAAGATAGTTAGGTCTGTGTTCTTATCCCAGCCATGCCAACTGTGTGTGTGTGTGTGTGTGTGTGTGTGTGTGTGTGTGTGTGTGTGTGTGTGTGTTTGTGTGTTTCCATCTGCCTAGGAACAGAATATAGCAATAACCCATGTCTGGATGTGGATAATGCTGGATTTACCCATGGTTGGTGTGGTTTGGTCACGAGGGCGAAGCCCGAGTGGCCAATCAAAACCAACCGTGGGAAAATCCAGCATTACCCACAACCAGAAGTGGGTTATTGCTATTATACAATGACATTATTTAAGAAAAAAATAATTATTTTTCTTAAATAATGGCATTGTATAATGCCTCCTTGCTGACCTTCCGCAGCTGTCTGGTATTCTGCGGCAGTTCTGATGTATTGCGCATGCATATGCCTACACAGTACATCAGAGCTGTGGGCAAAAGCAATGGAGAAAGCAAGATCTCCGTTGCTTTTTACAAACTGTTTTGCTATGTTAAATGGGTTTAACATAGCGAGACAGCTTTAAAAAAAGCAACAGAGAATCTCTGTTGCTTTTTTTAAAGCTGTCTCACTACGTTAAACCCATTTAACATAGCGAGGCAGTTTTGAAAAAAGCAACGGAGAAAGCAAGATCAGTGTGAAGCAACGGAGATCTTGCATTCTCCGTTGCTGTAAAAAAAGAGTTATAGTAATGGAAAAAGTCCTGGTGACCCGACCTTTTTCCACTACTATTAATCTGATTTACAACATGCACACTGACCAATCATAGTGCACATTTTGAAACATTAATGGGGGGTTGTTGTATAATAAGGCTTTTAGACTGCTCACACTCCATACAATCCCTGTCTGCATCTTTTCCATTGTGGATAATGTCACCCATCTAGAAGTATGCTTCTGGGAGTGCTGTGTCCCAGTAATCTCAGTAGCACGTTCTGTAACTGCGTAATGCAGTAGTGTGATAGAATAGACAGGTAGGTGTTCTATTCCAAGGCATGACAGGTGTGTGTGTTTGGCAGTCATATCCTATGTGTTGGTATCTGTGAATGGCTAGCTCCAGGATGTGTTGAGCGTGTTTTGTTGTTTTCCTATATACTGTCCATAAATGTCACAATCACCCAAGAGACTGGGTTGGCAAGACATACACATACATTCGCCAATAGGTCTGGTGAGTAAATGTCAGCAGCCCTAATCTTACCCTTAATACAGTCTGACTCGTGTGAAGCAAAGAAACACACTTGCCTTGATAGTAACACCAGTACATAATGCAGGAGGCACATGTGGTTTTCTTTTCATTCTTGTCTAATGCTTTGGTGTCACGTGGTCCGCTGTTGTGATATATATTTTATATCTACGTTTGTGTGTGTATATGTATATGTGTGTGTGTGTGTATATATATATATATATATATATATATATATATATATATATATATATATATATATATATATATATATATATCCCTATTAGAATCCTGAAACACTATAAGCCTGAAAGTCAAAATCCTGAAAACTAATGACTGAAAATGCAAAATCTCGAAAATGCAAAATCCTGAAAGTCAAAATCCTGAAAACACAAAATGGACATACTGACGTCATTGTGGCTTTGCTATTGTTAGCCCTGTGGTGTTAGGTCATCGTTGGGTCCGGGTGAGTGTGCGGTTGGTTTTATGTTAGGGTTAGGGGCGGTATAAGTGAGTTAGGGTTAGGGTGCAGGTTAGGCATGTATGCAATAGTGACAAATATTGGGGTTAGGGGCGGTTTAAGTGAGTTAGGGTTAGGCGCGGGTCAGGTGAGTGTGCGATAGTGACGGACCTTAGGGTTAGGGTTAGGGTCAGGGTCAGTTGGTAGATATTAGTGTCTTTATAGTGACATATTTGCATTATTTGTGTTTTCAGGATTTTGACTTTCAGGATTTTGCATTTTCGAGATTTTGCATTTTCAGTCATTAGTTTTCAGGATTTTGACTTTCAGGCTTATAGTGTTTCGGGATTCTAATAGGGAACCATATATATATATATATATATATATATATATATATGTATGTATATATATATATATATATATATATATATATATATATATATATATATATATATATATATATATATATATATATATATGGTTGTGATGTTGCTTGTGCTTTGCAATTTCGTTTGCTGTGCTGTGCTGCTGTGATTTAGCTCGCTGTGGATTGTTTTTGTGCTTGTTCATTAAAGCAGTTGTCCATTTTGTTGAGCTCCATTTGTGACTTACTTCAGGTTTACCAGTTTTTATCTTGGGCACTCAGACCACTGGTTTTGTTTATTTATATATAAATATATATATATATATATATATATATATATATATATATATATATATATATATATGTATATATATAGACATTAGCACACATAAATCTACATGATGGAATACATGTCCTATACTGTTGTATGCCTGTGATGGATATGTATGTGATCACTTCGATGTATGTATATCTGCCATGGCTTAGTGGTAAAGCACATTGTCTGTGGTGTGCAGGGTCCCAGATTCGAGGTGTGTAGAGACCAGTTATTTTGTTGCTGGGAAGAACAAGGGACATTGAATATAGTGATAGTAAGGTGCTTTTAACCAGTTGTGTGCGGATCTGCGTGACAGTGAGCAGTGGTTATTATTTTGGAGGCTCAGTATGGGTCATGTAACTATGCATTAGAAGACAATACTATGCAAACGAGGTGGAAAATAGTGAATCCCGTTTATCCCCAGGGTGTGATGCAGATCCTAAGAGTGTATGGTATAGATAGCCGGGTGCAGGACTCGAATATAGGTGAAAGCATTGAGGGGTGTCAGGCATACTGTACGTACATTGGAACCCTGTGTCTCGGGATTGCACCTGCCTTAGCACGCCTAAGCTAGGGGTGTGTCTATACCTGCCTAGTGCAATTGGAAGGGACAACAGCAGTAGGAGAGTAGTCAAGGTGAACAAGCTGTGCAAACAGGTGATAATTAGCACAATCAGCAGATTACAGGCCCAGCCTGGCCCAGAACACTACGATAAAGTGAGAAAGCATCATACAGACAGGTTTTTTCCACGCTGTACACCACCGGTGTATAAATGCGGGGAAATTTTATGAAACAATCCACCGAAATGAAAAGGACTGCAGCAGGCAACATAGACCAACATGTGCAGGAGGCTGAGGGTGGTGAGGATGTGAATGCTGCCGAACAACCCTCAGTGAGGAGACAGAGAAGACTTTACAGACCCAGGGTAATCTACCAGGGGCTACATGAGCTGGAGATAGTGGAGCGCTATGCGGTGGACAGAGACCTCCTACAGCAGATTGTTGAGCTGTGCCGGCCACACCTGACACATAGAACAGGCCGAGGGAAACCCATCCCAGTGGATACCAAGGTATGTGTAGGCCTAGGTATACTAGTCACAGGTACCCCCGAAAGCACAACTGGGGATATCATGGGGATCTCACAGGCATCTGCATCCAGAGTATTCCACCAGTTCCTAGATACCTTGTCACCACATGCCAGTGAGCACGTACATTTCCTCAACACACGTGAGGTGTTGACCAGCAATATGCGTCTCTTCCACCAAATGGCAGACTATCCTGGGGTAGTGGGTGCTATAGCTTGCACGCACATATGCATCAAAGCACCACCCGATGAGCGGGGTAGGGCCTACATTAACCGTAGGGGCATCCCCTCCATCAACTGCCAGGTCATATGCAATGCCCAGGGCATTACACTGAATGTGTGTGCTGGCTGCCTTGGAAGCTATGACAATTCCAATATATGGCATCTGATCCAGCTGTACCACACCTTTGCCAGTATGAACATCCCCTATGGTCACCTAGTGGGGATGCTGGGTACCCACTGGAGCCGTGGCTGATGACAGCCATCAGAAATGCACACACACCTGAACAACTACACCATAATGAGGCAGAAGCACAGGCAAGACATATAATTGAGCATGTGTTTGGGATGTTCAGGTTATAGTTCCGGTGTCTGGACACATTCGGTGGAGCCTTGCAGTATTCACCAGCTACATGTACCCAAATTGTTATGGTATGCTCTATGCTACACAATATGATCCTGCAGAAACAGTTGCAGCAGGAACAGCATGGGGCAGGGCCACACAGCCCCCCACCAAAGCCAAGGCCTGTACAGGCACAGAGTGACTCAGAGGAGGAACTACCTGAGCCGGAACCAGAAGGCGAAAGGATGCATGCCCAGTATGACCTGGCCTTGGCAAAGAGGCAACTCATAGCATATGCACTGACACAGTAGGTACCCAGGGAATGTCACCCTCTCTGACTCGCACAGACAGTAAAAGTGATGCCAAACATGACACTACCTGTGCTCTGCCATGTATAGGAAGTGCACTGTGTGCATCCGACATAGGCAGCCCTCCAGCACCATCCTCAGGTCTGGCACATCCTCAAGGTAAGTCAATCAACCTACCAATTGGCAGTTGTATTAGAATGTGTTTTTACCTGTAGTTATGGTATGGATGTGAGCATGCAAGGGAATTTGGTGGCCGAATGTTAGGGCAGCAGACAGTACACATCCATAGTGGCACCATGACATCTGTAGCACATACCAGGGTCACAATAGTAGTCAGTAGTACACACCCACTGCGGGTTATGGGCTGAACATCACATGTGTCCATACAGCCCACACAAGTCTCAACCAGCTGGACAGGTGTAGACCAACACAAACAAATGCTGTACAATGGCCTCTGAATATGCCCAATGGATGACCCCACCCCCCACAGACACACACAGACAGACTACAGCAGGCCAGGCAGTTGGATGTAGGTTGTGAAGGCTAGGACATCTGAAATCAATATGTTGGTAAGTAAAGCTAGGATCTAGAGTACACTGGTATGCCTCTAGCCAGCACATTAGGTAGGTCCACACACTGAAATGGAGTACCTGACATACCAGTACAGTAGTAGCAAAAGTGTACAACTGTCAGCTGTGCCCCCCTTCCAACTTACACATGTAACAGTCATGTGCGATTCCCCCCGGTGCTGTGTAGGAATGTTGATACAGTTGGATGTCCCCCCATGCTGTGCAGAAATGTAGCAACAGTCAATGCCACATGACCGATGGATACCCTGCAGAAACAGCATGCCACCTGTCAGTGTACAAAGCAGGGGTCGGCACCACAGTACTGACTACATGGACATGTAACACATGCAATCCACATGACCATACTGGGCATGCTCAAACACATGAAGGTATGATGGTAATGTCAGTCGACAACATGCGTAACAGTCATACTCAGCATGCTCACACACTTAAACACAAGATGGCCAGGTCTGCAAACACCAGTGGTCCGGACATATCTGCTGGTACATTGCTATACTGTTGGATGACTGTGCTGTATGGTATGTGTGTGGTACTGACTATTGTCTGTATATTTGCCATGGTGTATTGGTAATTCAGATTAGCTGTGTGTGCAGCGTGTATCTACCAACACTTGCAAAGGACAGTTCTTTGTTTGCGGCCAGAACAAGGCCATTGGATACGGAGTGAGTAAGGCACATTGCAGCAGATGGGAGTGGTTGTGCGTGGGTTTGCATGGTGTTAAGCACTGCTGACCTCTGGTTACAGCTTGTTATACTTGTTCAGACTCCACATTTATTTAACAGTGCAATACTCGCATACTGGTAGCCAAATACGCTTAAACCCACTCGCTCCCTCACTTGCACATGCACCGACATTGGTGCTTGCATTTGTCACTCACGCTGGGTGGGTGCGATCCCTTGTGATGCCTTTTACATTGGACTACATGATTACAGTATTGGGTATGGCTGACCATTAGACGACAGCATGGCGTTTGACTGTACGGAATCGGCGGCCTGTCCAGTGAGTTAATCATATTATATGCATGTTCCTCATACAATCTGCTCCCATCTGGCTAATACATGGGAACCAATACTCTGCAATGCAGACAAGTAAATGTGTTTTGGGAACCACATCCGTCTGCCGGGTCATGCTACCGCATACCTATTAAAGGTTTTCCACCTTTTAAATTGGCCGAAGTGAGACTTTAGGATTAACACCTGTCCCACTTTGTGTGGGACAGTCCCTCATTAGGTGTATGTGTCATGCAAGAATAATCTAGCCATAGCAAATGTCCTGATTACAGGACAATATTATATTCTACGTTTCTCTAATAGTTGCATGTAACAGTTATTGTATAAATGACACTTCTATATGTTATGTGAAGTAGCATAAGCAACTTGACTGCTGATAGACTAAGTTTTGATTTGTGCTAATACGTATATTTCTGTACTATGCACGGATGTAGGTATGTTCTGACCTGGTACGTCTGACATTTCTATGGAGCAGGTCCCACTTTGGCCATTTGGAAAGGTGGCAGCCCTATAGGACCTATATGTAGAGATGTCAGATTTGGCAAGGCAACACATACCCACAGCCAGTAGAAAATTGCCTACTTCACCGGTTTGCATAAGTAAAGGTTATTCTTGTAAATAATATATGGATTCTTTGCCCAAAATCACAGTCCATGTTCCATAATAACATTCATTTTGCAGGACACAACTACCCAGAGGGGAGTGTCCCTCACAAAGGCGAACAGGTGGTAACCCCAAACTATTATGCTATCATTTACCTAAGGTAGTCGGCGGAATATGCACTTTCCGTCACTAGCAGACCTCACATACAAATGGGGGAGAATGAACACTGTATCAGGGACACTGCAGAATACCCTCAGGGACACATTTAGATGATTGGTTCTATTAACCTGACACATTGACAGTCACAGGGCATATGTATTCATTCACATTTGTTGAGGTACATGCTGTTTATGACTCATACATGTTTTCATTAGTCATTATGTGTATTCCGCCACCTGTTCACCTAATATCACTAGTTCTGAAAGTGTTTAGTTAGGACTGTGTTAGATTCTGATTCATAATCATGGACGTCCATGATAATCGGGTACAGGGCACTGATATAGTCCCTATGTGTTCCCCCAATGGTTTATAGACTATCCAGTAGATGTGCTCCTCAGGTTTGGGAGGTATGGGCGTTTGCTATGCCCACATAGGAATATTAATTACTTCCACGGGGC
>NC_056732.1:1134953754-1135041254 GCF_019279795.1 Protopterus annectens | reverse complement strand
ACCATTATGTGGGTATGTGCCGGTGACGTTTCTGTACATGTGCACCGCACATTTTATTATTCATATGTTTGTGTGATTGTGTTCTACTGTATGGCCTGTCAGGTTGTATTGCGGATGTGTATGTTTGTTCTTT
Source organism: Protopterus annectens (assembly GCF_019279795.1). Taxonomy (NCBI): domain Eukaryota; kingdom Metazoa; phylum Chordata; order Ceratodontiformes; family Protopteridae; genus Protopterus; species Protopterus annectens. Next base: position 1,135,041,121 of record NC_056732.1, on the reverse strand, counting down.
GTGTTTCTTTCTGATTCACCCACTGCTCTCTCATACACCTCCAGTTCACCTATTGTGCATCCAACACAGTTTCCCCTTTGCAGATTATTACGTTACCCGTCCCCCCGCACACCCATATTCCACACACTCCATCCATCCCTTCTCTGGTTGATGGCCCATGGCATGGTCAAGGGTACACATTGCATACACTACATATCTCTGGTACCTGTATGGTTGTGAGGACTACCCTAGCATTTTTCACCTTCCACATGCTGTACATCATGCACATAGGTACACGCAAATACTTATCTTTCATGACATGGTAGGTAGACTCGGGTAATACCCGTTCATCTTTAGCCCATCCTGACAAGGACGGCTTGGACTGCAAATAGGCATATTTTAACCGAATGCTCTGATCATTGTTAGGGTTGCCACCTTTTCATATGGCCAAGATGGGATATATTCCGGACACACATCAGATTTTACAGGCCAACACATACCCACGGTCAGTACAACAGATAGTACTTTTGTTTAATGCCTAAATGTAAGCTTATTGTTGTAGCAGTTTAGATGCTTCTTCTGTTTTGTTTACTTGCTTATTCTATTTCTTGTAACATGTAGGTATGTTACATATGGAAATGATTATTTTATGTGACTATTACATGAGATGTGGGACATAATTATGTCATACAGTCCCAGGATATTTTACATTTATAATGGTTTGGGTATGGACACAACTGCCCAGATGGGTACTGTCTCTCACAATGTGGAACAGGTGGTAACCCTGACCATTGGCCTAGACTTAGCTATTGGTGGCGCGCTAACTCGATGCATTTCACTTCCACTTGGTATAACTATCAACACTGCATTAGAATACGGGCACAGGGTTTTAAATGTCATTTGTTCGAGGGATGAGAACTCAATATTCGGCTACGTGCATTTGTGTTTGCTTCTTATTTTTGTGTTCACAAAAACTGTCTTGTATGCTTTGCATACGTTTCAGTATCCACAGACACTGACAGGTGTGATTACTATTGCAGGCAGGCTGCAATATTCAGCATTTTAGGTTGCACGTAAACAGCCGACATGTCCACGCCTCCGTGCGGCACTTCGACACGCCCCATGCACTCGCGCACGTTTCCTATGCACGTGGATGTGGTGGCAGCGCGCCTTCATTAATATGCATATGGCACTACTGTGCCATCTGCACACAGCACAGTCGGCGCAAGCCTAATGCCAGCCTTGCGCCAAGCTTCATGAATCCCGGGGATTATCTATGCACAATAGAGGTACATGAATCAGCAATATGCAAAAGTTAAAGATGTTTGTATATTTTTTATTGACAATATTGATCTTTGATATTTTATTTATGACAATAAATGTAATAAAAATAACAACAGTAATATAGCAAGCATCCTGTTACAGTGAGCACAGGTACACAATTATGACAATACATACAGTAAACTGCAGTTTTATCAGTAATAAACTTGAGAGCAGATTCATGAATGGCTAATTTCTGTGTTGCTATTATGTGCACATCATGGCACGAGATGCACAATAGTGTGTTATTTTGTAATCATTAAATGGCTCCTCACATTGTGTAGAGCCACCAAACAAAGGTAAATTGCCAAGTATGCTAATGAAAGCATAAGCAACTGAATTACATGCTAATTAACCAATCCAAGATGGTGGAGCCATTCAGAAGCTACAGAGTTACTGTGTAGAAATGGTGTAGCTCTTTACTATGAACAGAAAAACCTATTGGAATATAGCCACCATAACACTTAGAAAAACAGCAATGTTAGGGGCTGTTGCTGCTCTCTTGCATGTGTATGCGCAACAGGCTCAAATCTAAGCTACTGATGCTGCTGATAGACCTTGTCTATGAAGAAGGGTATTCAGACCCCATTTACAATATCATGGACTGCATGATATTGAAATAGTAGAGTGATACAGGGTTGATAGGAAAACAGTACAGGAATTCTGCAACCTCTGCCACCCCCACCTCAGACCTAGGGAAAATCGAGGAGAACCCTTACCAGTAGAAACAAATGTATTTGTAGCATTAAGACTATTAGCTAATGGAACATTCCAGAGACCCACAGTGGATATAGTAGGGGTGTCACAGGCTCATCTTCCAGAATATTTCAGCAATATCTTAATGCTAAGCTACAACATGAAAGGGAATACATCTATTTTCCAGAGGAGAAAGCAAGAACAATACAGGAATTCTATGCTGTAGCACACTTCCCTGAAGTCTTGAGGGCCATAGACTGCACTCACATAGCAATAAAAACCCTACACAGTGAACAGGGAAGGACATACATCAACATGAAGGGGTTCTACTGCAAGGTTGTCTGTAATGTGCAATGGATCATCTTCAATGTCTGTGCAGGCAACCCAGGGCAGTTACCATGACTCACACATATGGTAGAGCTTGTAGCTGTACACAAGGTTTGTTAGGTGTGATATTCCACAAGGCCATCTCCTGAGTGACAAAGGTTATGCACTAGCTCTGTGTTTTATGACACCCATCAGAAGTGCACATACACTCACAAAGGAAGGATATAACAATGCCCGTGCTCAAAGTAGAATCATCACAGAGCATGTTTTTGGCATGTTGAAGTTATGGTTCCACTGTCTAGACACATCAGGGGGTGCCCTCCAGTAGGATCCAGGCACCTGTGCAGAAAGTTTCACTGTCAGTGCCATGTTCTATAATATCATCTTAAGGAAACAGCTACAACAGGGATGGCAAGGGCCAGGCCCACACATTCCTGGAACACTGATAGGGGCAGCACCTCCATCACATACAGACTAGAATTCAAAGGGAGAACTTGTAACTGCAGGTTAGCCAGCAGACATAGGCATGCACAATATGTCTTTGCCCTGGTTAAGAGGCAAAGTATAGCTCACACACTCTCACCACCTAAGACTCAAAGTTTAGTGCACACACTCTGCAAGTAAGAGACCAATGATAGCACACACACCCACTAGCAAAGGAATTCACATAACAACCTAAGCACATACAAATAAGAAAAGTGATGCCATCCAATTTTCACAAATGTTACTTACCCATGTAATGTCTGTGTATGGAGAACATCAGACAGAGATGGCCCCAAATTACATGACTCATAACTGTAGTAATGTCAAGGTAAGTGTGGAACCAGCAGTACATGAGCAAAGGAGTAAGAAGGTAAACTACTGACATACCGTCAGTCTCATACTTATCCAGTCTGTGCATCAGAAGTATATGCAAACCTAAGTCAAACCCAAATGAACAAATGTCATGGCACAGTCATCATCATTCTCACAGGGTGGGGGGTGCAGTAGGCCAAGGGAGATACCAAAGTAGCTAGTGTGGTTTGGTATGAAATGCAAAACATTCATTAACGTATGAAATATGTCAGGGACAGTAATGGAAGACGTAGCCCAATCAACATTAATTTGTGCCATTTGGTATGGGCAGTTATTGTGAAATGCATGTGCATCTGCATGAACACAATCAAGCTCTGTGCTAGCACTATGTCCTATAATGTCGGACAAGTGTGAGACATGCATGGTAGAGTTCCCTGTTCAGTGTCCTCACCCCAAACCACGTGATATATCTATACAGGAGTTGCACTGCCACTTCCACATCCCCAGCCCAAATGGGTGGTTCTGCCTGAATGTGAGCAATAAAAGCTTTCTTCATAACTACATCCAGGACCAAGACCCCATTACCTACCATGTGTGAGTGTGTGTGTGTGTGTGTGTGTGTGTGTGTGTGTGTGTGTGTGTGTGTGTGTGTGTGTATGTATGTGTGTGGACAACTTACTCATTGATGGAGCAGTGGAAGTAGTGTCAGTACTGGAGTTCGATCTGGCATGGCCATGTCGGCTAACATCATAGGATTTTGGTGGCTCTCTGGACATGTGGATGCCAACCCTCCCCCATCACACCTACCATCACAGACACTGCCTGATCCAGAGTGTCACTCATCCTATCCAATGAGTCACCCTCACGGTTAAGGCAATCACACAATACCAAATGATAACACAATACAGTTTAGTAACCATACTAAGCTAGATAGTGCAGCAAGAACTGACATATGTGCTGTGTACCAGCAGTGAATTGTAAAAAGTGCATATGTCATAAAATTCCTTTTTCCATTGCATATTGAAATAAATTCAGAATATGAGCATTTAAGCAGTTTGTGTAGAGGACAAATATAACTTATGAAATAGTGCAGTGATTTGCAGAACAATCTTTGCTAAGCAACAAGCAGTAATGCTCTATGTGTATTCAATCAGTCTTCCCTCCCTCGACTTCCATAGCTACACCAATACCTTTCTATAGTGTAGTTTCAGTCCTCTGAGCACTGTGAATTTGCAAATCAGGTGTGAAATCATTAGAATTCCTAAATACCAAAAAAATAACTTGGTGTATGTAGTGGATGTAAATGTGGTGTAGGTAGTCACATGATTGTATGCACACACTTAGCACTGTAGGGAAAATAACAATTATTAGCTGCTAATGGCTTGCAAGTGTTGCTAACTGCTCTAACTGCAACAAGCAATACTGAAGTGATTGTTGTCTCTGAAGTGTTTGTTTCATGCAGAGTAGACAAAATAAAATGTAAATACCTTGAGAGTTATGAGAGCAACCTTAGCAACATTGATATCCTTGTACTAACAGCACACTGTCCATTCTCTGCTTAAAATTTGTCTGAAATGCTGATCACCTATAGCACACATTAAAACAAAAATGCAAATACTTGGTCATGACATCGCATTTCTGTAGTTAAGCTGGACTAACTAGGTGATGAATATGCTCAGAAAATAAAGACAAGAAATAGCTGGCAGTGTTGGCAACATGACATTAAAATGGTGTGTGCTAAAGTATTTGTCAGTATCTCATTGATCCAACCATGCTCAAGCAAATGAGAAAGGAACAATGTCTGGTCCTGTGTTGGTTGCAAAGAATAATAAAAATACCCACCAGAGTGTGTGTTGTTCTTATTGCACTGAGCTGAAGGTTCAATTCCAGACAGTGTGCTGGTTTACTGAGTTAATGCATATGATCAGGTTGTAACACATACAGAGCTAGGAAACTTCACAGTCATGGATTTTCATTATGATTCCCTGATATTTGTTAATATGGGCAATATTTTTTTTTTGTTTTACTCATCATTTGCACATGTTTTGACAAAACACATTGCGGAGTGGTGGTATTTTGAGGCACTGAATGAGAGTCCACTGCCCAAGGTATAAAATGAGAAATGTAATATGTCTTGCCACCAGTAGAACCTTTCAGAATGGCACAGGTGTGCTTTGCTACAGCACTCCAAACAGCAGTAAGAGAGCAAATTCTACATTGTTTCTGATTATCAGTGTAGCACATGGGTCAAATTTAATGATTTTAAAGAAAAGGGAAAGAAGATGCAAAGTTTGAATCCAGCTTGAAGCCCTGTGCTGCTTGGAATGTTTGCAGCAGATGTGAAAATGCAACTGGTGTCTTGTTTCATTGTGAGTGTGTAATAATTGTTATACATTTTTTTTGCCTGTGAAATTTACACACTGCTTAACAGAGTGCAAACGGAGCTCACAAGTGAAAGAGTGAACAATTTATTTTCTGTCATCTCCATTGGCACAAACAGGTTTGGCACTAATGTGCAGAACTTTTAATAAGTGAGTGGTGCGCACATTCTGTATACCTGTTTCTGTGGCAGAAGCTGTAAATGCAGTGCCTTTGGCCCCTTAACAGATTTTCTCCGGGGTTCAAATCCAGATATTATGAAGACAATGCAGGAAGAACTGCATGCACTGTATGATTTACTTTAATCAGAACATCATATTTCTGTTTCTTACCTTGTACAGATGCATACTTAGTGACAATGTGCAGACATCAGCACTGGTGAAGAACATCCACCTGCTGTGCAACTATATCTGTGGCACAATATGTAAGTGCAGTGACTTAGAGACAGAGCACAGGTAATCCAGGGCTGAAACCCTGGTGATTAAGACACAGAGCACAGGTAACCCAGGGCTGAAATCCAGGTAACTCAGAGACAGAGCATAGGTAATCCAGGGCTGAAATCCAGGTGATTTAGAGACAGAGAATGGGTAATCCAGGGTTGAAATACAGATAACACTTATTTTGCAAAAGGTGTCAGAAAGGAATTTCTAACAACACTTTGATTAGAAAGGTAATGCTACATGCAAATGGAGATCATAATTATATTTATTTCAAGAAATGTCTCATTAATGCTTATATTTTTCTAAGTAGCATGTCCCATTAATGATTTAATTATATAACAGCCAAATGCATGTTTAATTGTTTAAGCAGTGGATTGAATTAAAAATACACTTACATCTCTATGATGGGCAGAAGATTTTAGTTCAAATCAGCTTCCTCCCTCCCATAGCAAAACTCTGTGTTTAAGACAGTATGTGTACTGAAATATGTATGTATCATCTCCCAACCTGAATTAACCATTTCATGAAAGCCCATCCATCCTGCATATGCTCACAAACAGTAAAAATGGCTGCCATTGGAATGCATTTCACGGCACTTCCTAAAGTCACACTCATACAGGCCAATCTGATGTATATCTCCATTCATACTGAATCCAGGTTATCTGTAATGAACACAACTAAAAGGAAGCTCTGCTCTAGAACTGGCAAATAATCACCTTGTTTGAAATGTAGGCATTATTTCTTCCTTAGGTTTCATTCCCACATTGGTCAACTAACTTTTTACCCTATGTAATTGTAGAAAGTTATGTGCCAAGTCATCATATTTAACTGCCAAAACACCAAGGATAACAGTCAAAGTCATTGAACCTGACAATGTTGACCGTCTGAAAAAGTGTGAAGATGAGCATCACAAATAGTTAATCTCACTGCCATGTTTCTCACCTTTGTTGCTGTTTGATAAAATATCTTCCTCTTTGTTTGCAAATGCCTCTCTTTCCATCAAGCAAATGCAGTTGGCATAGTTGTTTGCACAGTAGTTGTTGAATGCAAGATTGTAATTTGGCACCAATTCATGCCGAGAGCTGCTGCTTGACTTCTGCAGATGGGGCTGGTGGAGGAGATGATGGTGCTATATTTAGAGCACAGATGAGGGATGTTGAGGAGTCCAGGATTTTTGTGGCACTCCTAATGAAGGACTACAGCTATAGGCTGCTGCAGGGGGACTATACTGGATCTCAGTGTAAGACTGTGGCTTGGAATAGCATAGCCAATCTACTGGCATCCCACACACTGGAGAGAATGGTTGTTACCACTCTAGTGACCTGAAATGGCACTAGAGGGACTTTCTTAGATGATGGGAGGAAGAGTTTAGAATTGCTGACATTCCTGAGTGCTGTAAGTATACTGCCACATCTGTTCTGATGTAGAATACAGTACCCAGACAAGACTGTTATCCAGTATGCTTTCATGTCTCTTCTTATCTTCTTTGGTGTTTACAGCTGTGAAGATATTGCAACAAACCGTGAGGCACACTAAGAGGGGTTAACTCTCCTCAGAGAGGCAAAGAGTATGTTTGCATCGGGTCTTACAGTAAGCAGAATAAATTGCATGCAGTATGGCAATACTGTAGTAAATAGTTGTATTTATGATATCAGAGCATGACAGTTGATTAATGGTACAACAGAGCTTCTCATCATACCTGGATGTGGCAAAGGTGCTGTATAGACTGGATAATCATAACTGTTCATTTTCTGAAATTATATACTCATGTGATATGCCATGAATCTAATTCTGTCTCTCTCTCAAATTCTGTTTTCATTTTTTGGAGAAGCGGGATATTTTATATGTATTAAAAATATTCTGTTGTCATACATTCCTGCTTACAAAAACTGACATGTAGTACAGAGAGGTAGACCAACCACAGGCCCACCATCCCTCCCCAGGTTGTAGCACCAACACCCAGCACTTCAGGGTCCAAAGCTGTCAGCTGTGCCTACACAACCCCTGAGTTACCTGTCCCATCTGCCCTGGTAGCTGATGTACTGGTACCTTCCAAGAGTAGTATTAGTGGAGGTGGTTACTCTGTCAAACATCAAGAGCTGATAGGGCTGGTGGAGGGTATAATGGAATGAGGCCTAAGTGCCTAAATCGTCTGTGTAGAAAAGCTGCTTTATCACATTCCCAAGTTGATGCCAAGTCAGCCACTGATCCAAGAAACTGAGACAGGAGACAGTGACGATAGTTTTGAGGGTGAGTACTAGATTCTAACTGTTCTCAGGCTTGAAGCAGGTGCACCTCCAATGCTCTGTATTTATATAACTATCCTTGTCTGTTTTGTTTGTCCTGTATGTCTGGGCCTACTTCCTCAACTTACCTTCCATCCTGACCCTCACATCCCTAACCATCTTCATTAACATTCCTCTCTCTTTGAATGAAAAAAGAGGTAAAAAATGGGCACCTACTTACCTCTCCACTTCACCTATGTGTCTTCTTGACACACTTGATTTGGTATAATTGGCTGTACAACATTATTCTATGGCTGTCACTTACCCTTGGTGCAGTGACAGTCCAATTTTCAGCAAATTGTGACTACACTTCTACATTTATGATGTAAAGAAGTGGATAGCTATGGTTCTCTCCCACTACCTTTCTGCAAATTCCTCTTTTGTTTGCCCCATGTCCTCCTCTCTGCTTGTCCCCCATGTCCCCACTATCCTGCCAACCCTATACTCACATGTTTAATCTGATCAAAAGACTGATTTGCACATAACACACATGACGAGAAATGGCACATAAAAAAGGCTTCACTTTTTTTTCTGTCAGCATTTGTGTGGATGCTGGCATTGTGCATTAATGCTGAGGGACAGTGAATGGCTGTTCATGTCCTTTTGTTGATCAGTTGATGCCATCACCTGCAGCAGTCCACTTATCCCTGCAAAGGTGCACAAACAAGCTGTGCTACTGGAAGTTAACTTGTGATTTCACCTGAAACATGTCTCGTTTATAGTTCATGGGTGTGTACTAGGCTAATAGCGCTGGAGCCTTTACAAGCCTAGCCCATAGACGTGCCCTGGCATTGTGCTGCCCGACGTTAGTTCCCAGTGCCTCTATCAAGTAGAGCCACTGGAGAAAGTTTGTGCTTGCCTTCCCCATTTGTGCAACTGTAGTAGTAGGTATAACAAATTATTTCATTAGGTATTATATAGATAATTTGGCAAGACAACATATTTAAATAGTCTTTCTTAGGTATTTTTAAAATCATGACAAAAACTTACTATATTAATCACATTCTGACTCAATCTGTAAAATGATTAATGTACTGGAGTTGAACCCTGCTTCAATTTTGTTTTTTTGTGTATCTCAAAGATTTTACACTTTGTGCCACATAGAAAGTTAAGTTGACAGGTGGATTTTCTCTGCTAAGTACTGTTCAGAGAGCTTACGGTTATGCATCACCACTAAGTCTTTTTATAATGTAGAAGGCAAACCTAATTAAAGTTTTTCAGTTTTTCCATCAGCAAAGAGCCCTGTCTGCTCACATTGCACCGTTGAACAAATGGGTAAGAAAGCACAACCCTTCATTTTTGAATTGAGCTTTGAAGTTAATGTGGAAAGGTATAATACAACATGTGGAGCACCACTGAAAGCCACTAAACACTGCTGATTCACAGTCCCTATTCAACACATCAAAGTACAATCATGCATACACTAATACTTTGCCAAGATCTGCACAAATACATCTCTCAGCATTGTTCTTCCGGAAGATATTTGAAACAAAAATAAGTACTGGTGATAGATTATATTACTTTCTTATAAATAAATTGTTGAATGTACTCATATAAATTGCAGTAAACTGTATAGTTAAATAACCATTAACTCATTCTGGACAGTTGGGTATGCAATGCAGTACTGACACAAATTATATAAAACCACATACATCATTGAAGCATATACATCATTATTTTTTATCCCTTCTGCACTGGAACATTAAGCATTCTTTGGTACTGACAGTTCATATTGCCCATGCATGAGCATATACCATTGCTAAAATCACTACTATCCGTTAAGGTTTAAATACCATCATCATAACCTGGTGATCCATGAATGATTCATTGTCCATCCTTTGTTACACTAATTTGTGTGTTTGATATACACCTGCTGTGCAACTATGTCTGTGGCTCAAGATGTAAGTGCAGTGACTTAGAGACAGAACACAGGAAATCCAGTGCTGAAATCCAGGTGACTTGGACAGAGCACATGTAATCCAGGGCTGAAATCCAGGTGACTAAGAGACAGAGCATAAGTGATCCTGGGCTGAAATCCAGGTGATTTAGAGACAGAGAATAGGTAATTCAGGGCTGAAATCCAGGTGATTTAGAGACGGAGCCCAGGTAATCCAGGGTTGAAATCCAGATAACACTTATTTTACAAAGGGTGTCAGAATGCAATTTCTAACAAGACTTTGATTAGAAAGGTAACACTACATGCAAATGGAGATCATAATTATATTTATTTCAAGAAATGTTTCATTAATCCTTTGATACATACATTTTTCTAAGTAGCATATCTCATTAATGATTTAATTATATAACAGTTGAATGCATGTTTAATTGTTTAAGCAGTGGATTGAATTAAAAATGCATTTACATCTGTATGATGGGCAGAATACGTAAGTTAAAATCAGCTTCCTCCCTCCCGTAGCCAAACTCTGTGTTTAAGACACTATGTGTACTGAAGTATGTATGTATGTACCATATCCCAGCCTGAATTAATCATCTAATGAAAGTCCATCCATCTGGCATATGCTCACAAACAGTAAAAATGGCTGTCATCAGAAAACATTTCACAGCACTTCCTAAAGTCACACACATATAGGCCTATCTGATGTATATCTCCATTCATACTGAATTCAGCTTATCTGCAATGAACACAACTAAACGGAAGCTCTCCTCTAGAACTGACAAATAATCACCTTGTTTGAAATGTAGGCATTATTTCTTCCTTATGTTTCATTCCCACATTGGTCAAATAACTTTTTACCCTCTGTAATTCTAGAAGGTTATGTGCAAAGTCATCATATTTAACTGCCAAAACACCAAGGATAACAGTCATTGAACCTGTCAGTGTTGACCATCTGAAATAGTGTGAAGATGAGTATCACAAATGGTGAATCTCACTGCCATGTTTCACGCCTTTGTTGCTGTTTGATAAAATACCTTCCTCTTTGTTTGCAAATGCCTCTCTGTACGTTCCATCAAGCAAATGCAGTTGGCATAGTTGTTTGCACAGTAGTTGTTAAATGCAAGATGATAATTTGGCACAAATTCATGCTGAGAGCCGTTGCCTGACTTCTGCAGGTGGGGCTTATGGAGGAGATGATGGTGCTAAATTTAGAGCACAGATGAGGGATGTTGAGGAGTCCAGGATTTTTGTGGCACTCCTAATGAAGGACTACAGCTAAAGGCTGCTGCAGGGGGACTATACTGGATCTCAGTATAAGACTGGGGCTTGGAATAGCATAGCCAATTTACTGGCATCCCACACACTGGAGAGAATGGTTGTTACCACTCTAGTGACCTGAAATGGCACAAGAGGGACCTCCTTAGATGATGGGAGGAAGATTTTAGAATTGCTGACATTCCTGAGTTCTGTAAGTATACTGCCCCATCTGTTCTGATGTAGAATACAGTACCCAGACAAGACTGTTATTCAGTATGCTTTCATGTCTCTTCTTCTCTTCTTTGGTGTTTACAGGTGTGAAGACATTGCAACAAACTGTGAGGCACACTAAGAGGGGTTAACTCAACTCAGAGAGGCAAAGGGTATGTTTGCATCGGGTCTTACAGTAAGCAGAATAAATTGCATGCAGTATGGCAATACTGTAGTAAATAGTTGTATTTATGATATCAGAGCATGACAGTTGATTAATGGTACAGCAGAGCTTCTCATCATACCTGGATGTGGCAAAGGTGCTGTATAGACTGGATAATCATAACTGTTCATTTTCTGAAATTATATACTCATGTGATATGCCATGAATCTAATTCTGTCTCTCTCTCAAATTCTTTTTTCATTTTTTGGAGAAGCGGGATATTTTATATGTATTAAAATATTCTGTTGTCATACATTCCTGCTTACAAAAACAGACGTGTAGCACAGAGAGATAGACCAACCACAGTGGATCGGCCCACCATCCCTCCACAAGTTGTGGAACCAACACGCAGCACTTCAGGGTCCCAAGCTGTCAGCGGTGCCTACACAACTCCTGAGTTACCTGTCCCATCTGCCCTGGTAGCTGATGTACTGGTACCTTCCAAGAGTAGTATTAGTGGAGGTGGTTACTCTGTCAAACATCAAGAGCTGATACGGCTGTTGGAGGGTATAATGGAATGAGGCCTAAGTGCCCGAATCATCTGTGTAGAAAAGCTGCTTTATCACATTCCCAAGATGATGCCAAGTCAGCCATTGATAGAGGAAACTGAGATAGGAGACAGTGACAATAGTTCTCAGTGTGAGTACTAGATTCTAACTGTTCTCAGGCTTGAAGCAGGTGCACCTCCAATGCTCTGTATTTATATAACTATCCTTGTCTGTTTTGTTTGTCCTGTATGTCTGTGCCTACTTCTTCACCTTACCTTGCATCCTGACCCTCACATCCCTAACCATCTTCAATAACATTCCTCTCTCTTTGAATGAAAAAGGAAGTAAAAAATGGGCACCTACTTACCTCTCCACTTCACCTATGTGTCTTCTTGACACACTTGATTTGGTATAATTGGCTGTACAACATTATTCTATTGTTGTCACTTACCCTTGGTGCGGCGACAGTCCAAATTCAGCAAATTGTGGCTACACTTCTACATTTATGTTGTAAAGAAGTGGATAGCTATTGTTCTTTCCCACTACCTTCCTGCAAATTTCTCTTTTGTTTGCCCTATGTCCTCCTCTCTGCTTGTCCCCCATGTCCCCACTTTCCTGTCAACCCTATACTCACATGTTTAATCTGGTCAAAAAACTGAATTGTACACAACACACATGGTGAGAAATGGCACATTAAAAAGGCTTCACATTTTTTTCTCTCAGCATCTGTGTGGATGCTGGCATTGTGCATTAATGAGGAGTGACAGTGAATGGCTGTTCATGTTGTTTTGCTGATCAGTTAGTACCATCACCTGCAGCAGTCCACTTATCATTGCAAAGATGCGCAAACAAGCTGTGCTACTGGAAGTTAACTTGTGATTTCCCCTGAAGCATGTCTTGTTTATAGTTCATAAGTGTTTACTAAGCTAATGGCCCTGGAGCCTTTACAAGCCTAGCCCATAGAAGTGCCCTGGCATTGTGCTGCTCCACGTTAGTTCCCAGTGTCTCTATTAAGTAGAGCCACTGGAGAAGGGTTGTGCTTGCCTTGCCCATTTGTGCAATGGTAGTAGTATGTATAACAAATTATTTCATTAGGTATTACACAGACAATTTGGCCAGACAGCATATTAAAATAGTCATTCCTAGGTATTCTTAAACTCTTGAGAGAAAAATACTATATTAATCACATTCTGACACAATCTGTAAAATGATCTATGTACTGGAGTTGAACCCAGTACAAACAACTTTGTTTTTTGTGTATCTCAGAGACTTTGCACTTTGTGCCACATACAAAGGTAAGTTGACAGGTGGATTTTCTCTACTAAGTACTGTTCATAGAGCTGACGGATATGCATCATTGCTAAGTCTATTTGTAATGTAGAAGGCAAACCAAATAAAAGTTTTTCAATTTTTCCGTCAGCAGAGTGCCCGGTCTGCTCACAGTCCACTGCTGAACAAATGGGTAAGAAAGCACAACACTTCATTTTTGAATTGAGCTTTGGAGTTAATGTGGAAATGTATAATACAACATACTGAGCACCACTGAAAACCACTAAACACTGCTGCTTCACAGTCCCTATTCAACACATCAAAGTACAATCATGTATGTACTAATACTTTGCCAAGATCTGCACAAATACATCTCTCAGCATTGTACTTCCGGAAGACATTTGAAACAAAACTAAGTACTGGTGATAGATTATATTACTTTCTTATAAATAAATTGTTGAATGTACTCATATAAATTGCAGTGAACTGTATAGTTAAGTAACCATTAGCTCATTCTGGACAGTTGGGTCTGCACTGCAGCAGTGACACAAATGATATAAAACCACATACAGCATTGAAGCATATACATTATTATTTTTTATCCCTTCTGCACTGGAACATTAAGCATTCTTTGGTACTACCAGTTCATATTGCACATGCATGAGCATATACCATTGCTAAAATCATTACTATTCATTAAGGTTTAAATACCATCATCATAACCTTGTAATCCATGAATGATTCATTGTCCATCCTTTGTTACACTAATTTTTGTGTTTGATATATACAAGACAGGTCGGTACATGTCATTGTTAGTTCTGCAGAATATATTAATGACAGCATAGCTGACATAAATCAGCAGTATAAAAACATTTTAAATTCACAAGCTACGATATCCAAATACAAAAACTCAGCTATTGCAAAAAATGAACACAGTTGTATGGTAAGCACTTTTGTCCACTTTATTTAACATGAACTTCTTCAGACAAATTTTAAAAACTGTTTCTTCTCCTTTTATAACCCCTAATTGTCACATGACATTCATTAACATAATTAATTCAACATGTCAAAACTTTTCCATTAAAAACCTTCCCTACTAAAACAATAGTATTATCTGGTCCTAAACTAAAAGCTGTAAACTGATGACATTTTCAAACCATATTTAGAAAGTTTTTCATCTTTTCATACTTTTTAACTTTAATAAACAAATTATGGAACACTGGTCATTCAGACCTGGGAAATTGTATGCATTCAAACATAATTGCCGCCACAATTCACGTTTTTCCAATAAAAGGCTCACATTTCCCCCCTTTCATTTAATCTCACATGGTCGATGACCCTGAACCTAAAAGTTTGTCCCTGATTTTCTTGTACATGTTTTGCCAGTGGGTTATTTCCCTTCCATTCCCTAATACTGTATAGGTGTTCATAAACCCTTTTTTTAAATTTCTGCACTGTTTTGCCTATATAGAATGCTTCATAATCATTACACTTCCCACAGTATACCATATTTTTTGAATGACAATTATATTTTCCTTTGATTTAAAATCGTTGATTTCCAATGCAAAAAATATAACCTGTATCCATAAATCTACAATAGAGACATGCTTCGCATTTATACACCCTACTATTGTTTGTTGTATACTATTTTCTTTCTCCAAAATGGTTTTCAAATTTAACCCCTTTCTATACTTTATTTTAAGTTGTAAACAGAAATTATTTCTGCATTCCGTATTTTCCAAAAGGGTTGCCCAGTTCTTCTTTAATATTCTGTCAAATAGCCCTGCTTCACTACTAAAGGTAGTTATAAAACTTATTCCATATATGTTTTCTTTTTCTGTAGAACTTATAATTTGATTGTTTACCATACCAGTATCTTTAACTGTCCTTAATATGGGCAGAAAATGTCCACTCTCCCTTTTACTTGTAACTTCACAAAAAAGTTCCATCAACAAAGTTTCTGGATATTTTCTCTTAAGAAACATAATTTTTAATATTTGGCATCCTATTTAAAAATCTTTATCTTGAGTGCTTATTCTGGCAGCCCTCACCAGTTCACCCTTAACTACAGATTTCTTTTGATGCATAGGGTGACCACTTGAAAAGTGCAAAAAATCATTTCAATAGGTTTCTTTTCTGCTAATATTTGATACATAACAAAAATTTGACAAGTCCTTGAATAAATCCACATCCAAATAGGCTATTCTTTGCTCATAAAATGTGTAAGTAAATTTAAAGAACTGTGTGGGACTATTCATTTCCTTTATATTTTTTTTCTGCTTGTTGGACATCCCCTTTTATTAAGAGAAAAATATCATCCAAAAAATGGATGTAATATTTTATGCTTCCTTTAATAAGCCTGTTGTTAACTACAAATGTGTTCTCCCATTGGGCCATGGCTATGTTTGCAAAACTAGCTCTGCACGGGGAGCCCATGGCTACCCCCTCTTTTTGCAATTAGTATTTACCATTAAATAAAAAGAAGTTGTTTTTCAAAACTATATATGATAGTTTCTCTATTACCTTTAAGTAATTTCCAGGCATCCACTTTTCCATCAACAATTCTATGACCCACTCGATACTTTCATCATGGGGTATCACTGTATACAAGTCTTTTACATCTACAGTTAAAAAATTACATTCTCCTGTCAAATTCTTGTTGCCTCATGTCCTCCATAAAAGCCCATGAGTCCTTACATATTTATTTCTGTGTTTTAACATACTTCTTAATATAACTATCTACCACTTTGGCACAGGCATAAGTAATTGAATTTCTCCCATCTATAATGGGTCTCATAGGTGGGTCCTTTAGCCCTTTATGCACTTTTGGAATTCCAAACATCACAGGAATAATAGGTGACTCCATTGTTAAAAAAATGAAACAGTGAAACGTCAGTTTGCCCTGTAATAACATGTCCTTAATGCACTCTTTAATTTTCCTATATGCTCCATTTAATACATTCAAGGGAACTTCTTCATAAGTAACAGTATTTAAAAGCTTGTACATTCTCTTAACATATTTGTGTTTTTCCATAAAAAAGTCCCCCTCCCTTATCAGGTTTCATCACTCTAATGCCCATCAGTTTCAAATTATTCAACTCAATCATTTCTTCATCAGATATATTCTGCTTATCCCTAGCTTTACTTTTTCTTTTTTTAAAGGGGATGTATTCTCCAAAGTCAACTTTACATATCCTTTCAGAACCATTCAAGACTGGGTGCATTGGAGGGTTAAAAGTACTGGCAGTAGAAAAAACATTATTGTTGTTTTCAATAGACATATTCCTCTGAAAAGCATTTTTAAATTAAGTTTTCTCAAGTACAACTTAAAATCCATCATTAAATCTGGAATATTAATACTATTTGCAGGTACAAACATTAAACCTTTCTCTAAAATGTCTATCACTTCACTGTTAACAGAAAAGTTTGTGTAATTGAATATGTTAAAGTCCCCTTGTGTATTTGTTACCTTAGTGGGTCGTTCACACTTATTTCAGCCATCAGGGATGGGTTTCATCTCCTCATTTTGTTCCTTAAGTTCTTTTTGTTCTTCCTGTTGCCCTCTGAAACCTTCTGAAAATTTGGGTTTGTATTTTCATTATTTGAATAATCCCTCTGGTTTAAGTCGTTTTGTTGGGCTTGGAGACGCTCACTGCATCTGAATTGTTGTTCTTCCTCTAGTTGCTCATTCCCTGTAAAGGAGTTGACATCATTTGCCAAATCCAATTCTGTGTTCTCGTTTGCCCAGACATTATGCTTTGTACCACTTATTGGTGGTGGGGGGGGGGTTTACCCTCATTGTAGTCCTTCTGGTCCCTTTCTAATTTTTCATCTTATTGTCCTTTAATTTGACCAACAGCTGGTCAATACTGTTCAGCGATCTTGTGTATTCAAATCTATATTTTACAAGATCAGGGTTCTCTTGTATTCTGTTAACCGACCCCTTGAGCTCTTCCAGCAAGCTCTCATTTTCTTTTTTATAATTTATCACCATCAGTCCCATTAATTGTACACCTTTGGTATTAAAAAAACTAACCAAGTCCAGGTGGAAATGTTCATAGGCTCATAGGTTCATAGGTTCATACTAGGCTATCTGCCCTGGGGCAATTATAAGCCTAGCCCGATTCTGTATGGCTTACGCCACCCCTTGATTTGAGTATACTGTGCCCTTTTTAAGGTTTAGTTTACTGTGCCTCTGTCTAAAAGTGACACGGGAGTAATCCCTGGGACAAACCTACGATCCCCCATCCACTTATCGAGATTCTTCTTGAAGAGATTCAGTGAGGTTCTCTGCCTCACATGAACTGGAATTCTATTCCAGAGCAAAGGGAGCCTCTGGGTTATGAACCTGTCCCTCCAGCAAGTTCTATTTATTTCTGTGCTGAGGTTCAAGTCCCTCGAGCATGTGGCTCTAAGGGATTTAGATTTACTGAGGTGGAGCATGTCCATTAATTCTGGATTTGACATAGCTTTGTATGTCAGGCATAGATCGCCTCAAGTAGGCGGTATGCAACTGAGTAGAGCTGGAGTTTTTAACCGAGCAGCATATGGCATCTGTTTGAGACCCTTGATCCTCTTGGTGAGATACTTTTGGGGTCTTTCTAATTGCTGCAGGTGTCGGGTAAGGTACATCCCAAAAGGGGCATTGTATTCTATGATGGGCCTGATGAGGGATGAATAAAGGGGCACGATTACCTCTCTTGATCTAGATGTGAAACCCTTCGTGATGAGGTGGGCTATGTAGAAGGTCTTTCTAACCACTTTGGCAATGTGGTTTTCAAAGGAGAGATTGCTATCAACTTGGGTCCCCAGGTAACTTTCTCTGTACTTAATGGGTTTCCGCCTATGTGGTAATTTGTGGGCACATTGTTTTTGCCAAAGGGTATGACTATACATTTTTTGGCATTTAGCTTTAAACCATGGTGCTGGCACCAGTTATCTGTCTCTGTGAGACCTTTCTGAAGGATGTTTGTGTCAGCTGGAGAGTTGATTATGGTGCCCAGTTTGCAGTCGTCTGAGAACTTGGTGAGCCATAGTCCTCCCACGTTTGCCTGTACCTCGGAAAAGTATATACCGAACAAGAGTGGTCCCAGGACAGAACCCTGTGGGACGCCACTTGTGACCAGTTTCGAGTCTGACATGGCTCCAGCAACTCTCACTCTGTGGGTTCTGTCTTTGAGCCAGTTTGCAACCCATCTTGTGACACAGGGGTTTATATTTAAGCTGGATAGCTTATCTATGATGCCCGAGTGGGGTATTGTGTCAAATGCCTTTGCAAGGTCCAGATAGGCTGTGTGGACTACCTTCCCTTCATCTATGGCTTTGGTGACTGTTTCAAAGAAGTCAACCAGGTTCAAAAGGCAGGATCTGCCCTTGACAAAGCCGAACTGGGTAGGATCTAGTGTCTGTAAGTCCCCAATGTCTTTGTTTATGAGCTCCATGATGATCCTCTCCATAGCCTTGCAGACTAAGCTAGTCAGGTTTATGGGGCGATAGTTTCCAGGGTCCGTAGAGGCTCCACCTTTGTGGAGTGGGACCACTGTTGCTGTACGCCATTCTGTGGGCACATATACTGTAGTGAGGCTGAGATTGTATAGCTGTCTTATTTGAGGGATTAGTTCCTCTTGTAGTTCATGTAGGACACAACCTGGGACGCCATCTGGTCCCATGGAAGCAGTGTTTTTTGCTTTGGAGAGGGCAGCCTTCACCTGAGCATCTGAGATATTTGGAAGGCAGCCCTCTGCCAGGATAGATACTTGCTCTTTTGGGGGGGGAGGGGGTGGAGAAGTTTGCACTGAACCTGTCTGCCAGGATATTGGCGATGTCTGTGGGTTCAGTGTATTTTTTGTCATTTAGAATCAACTCAGAACAAGTCTGGGAGTTGCAGCCCAGGTTTCTAACATAACTGAAAAAAGCCTTATGATTGTCTTTGGTGTCCTGTGCAATTTTTCTCTCAAAGCTGGCCTTGGAGGATTTTATGAGGGATCGTAATTTTTGCTAGTACTGATCAGAGATGCCTTCCCTATTAGGGATTTTGCTCTATCATGTAGTAGCTTCCTCCTTCTGTTGTACAGTTTATTTATGGCAGGGGTCCACCAGACTGGATGCCTGCCTTTGGATGATTGGGTCTTGGTTTTGTTTGGGATAGCATGATCCATGCATTCCTGGAGATGTCCGTAGAATGCATTTATATAGGATTCTGCAGTTTGGGCTGTAGTTTCCACTGGCCCTGGGGCCTTGAAGGATTCCACTTCGGTTTTGAGAAGTGAGAAGTTCACTTTTGAGAAGTGTTTCACTGTGGTTTTCTGGGCTGGAGGTGGGGTCGGGATGTGGACATCCAGTGAAATTAATTTATGGTCTGATCTTACCAATGAGGGATATACTTCTGGTGTGGGGCATAGAGTCCCCATGTTGGTAATGATCAGGTCTAGTATGTTGTCCCCTCTTGTGGGAGTGGTGACTAGTTGTTCCATAGCATTTGAGTTTATAATTTCCAGGAATCTTTGAGCTAAGGTGCTGGGGCTTGAGTAGTGCTTCCAGTCAATGTTTGGATAGTTGAAGTTGCCCAATATAATGGTGTTCGGAGAGATCTTCATGTTCTCCAATGTTTTCAGGAAAGCCGAATGGGATTCCTGACTTTGAGAGGGTGGTCTGTAGGATGCTATAAACTGAAAAGCAGTCTTGCCCACTGTTAGTTGCACATGGATGGTCTCCGATACTTCGTGCAATGCCACTAACCTGGAGGTGTGGATATCCTTGATAAATATGAAAACTCCCCCTCCTTTTGTGGTTCGGTCCGGGTTTTGGGGCCGAAAAGCATGATATGAGGTATAGCCTGGTAGTGCTGGGGTGCTCTCTGGAGCCTTGAACCATGTTTCTGTCACTGCACAGATATTGAAGTTCTCCATACTGAGGAGAGCTTCGAGTGCATGCATCTTGAGGTTAAGACTTCTGGCATTTAGCAGCATTACCCTTAGTTTCTTGTTCCTTGTGCTGTCTATGGGGGTGGGTTTGACTTTTGAGCCTTGCCTAAAAAAGGCACTATGGGGGTGGCAAGAGCCTTTGCCAATATCCAAAAGCCCAGTGGTGACAGGTGCAAGCCGTCCCTAGCGAAGCAATGTGGCTTGTCGAGCATGTCATCCCAGGCTGACAGACACTGGATCCCCTTTGAATGACACCAAAATTTTAGCCAATTGTTAAAATTGATCATTTTGTCTTTGTACTGTGGCATCATTCTAGGTGAGGGTAAGATGCTGCTCAAGGTCAGGGTCATACCAGCCTGGGCTACATGATCAGAGAGCTCCTCTATGTCTCTTTTCATGTAGTCCAGGGAGGTACGTCTCAGGTCATTCACACCAGCATGTACAATGACTGAGTCATATTTGTATTTGATTTGGAGTGACCTGAGTGCTTGTGTTATGTGTCGGATCCTAGCACCCGACAGGCAGCTCACTGTGACCTTCTCTTTATTCAGCCTGGTGAGCGGGACGTCAGTGTATCTGACAATAGAGTCACCTATAACAAGAGTATCAGGTGTGTTATTCAGCCTTAAGGGCTGTGGCTGCTTGGCACACTGACTTTGTGGGTTATGTGTTGTGTGTGTTTTGTTTTGAGGTAGCGTTTGCTTGGATGTCTGCTTTGGAGGTCTCTGTTGCTTAGGTAGATTTTTATTTAGAGCCTCCAAGTATGTTTTTGTGTATTTATGTGTTTGGTTCGCTGATGTGGTGGGACTATGTGATACTGGAATTGTGTTGTGTGATGTTACCTTCTCCTCCTGACTGGTTACACCAGTTTTGAGATGAGAGAGCTCAGCCTCCAGTTTGGCTAAATAGTTGCATCTCTCACATATATTTGAACCTGTTTGGAGGAGGAGAGGGTTGTCCGTGTACATGAGACAGTTGTAACATTGCCTCAAAATTCCCAGATTCACCAGCTGGACTGGAGAGGAAACCATTGACTGACCTTTGGACATGCTAGAGTAATAGGGAAACTGAATTTAAGATGGACCAATAGAGGACAGGGTAATGGTAGAGAGTATAAGAGTAAGTAGTGCTTATGGTTTAATAGTGCTAACTTGTAGGATTACTTAATTGGACCAGTGAAGGGCCTTAGAATGAGAATATGGTGTTTAAATTGAGAGATAGAGCAGTTCTAAGGGAAAAAGTGAAGAGCAGACTTTGTGGAGCCAGGAATAGTTTAAACCCAATTAGGCGGCGCTGCCCGCTGTTGCGCTATGCACAAAAACGCGCAAAACCGCGCAAAAGAGGGTTTTAAGAGAGTAAGATGAAGGAGTTTTGGAATTGACCCAGAATGGCCAATAAAACTACAGTTTCAAGTCAGTAACCACTCCCACAGGGGCAGGCAGGCTGCTCAATGATTTTCACTGCCACTGATCAACAGAGAGACTTTCCTTTAGCCCAAGCAAAAAATGGCCTCACAGAAACTTACAAACAGTTCAAGAACAGCAAGCCTGTAATTGAACTTTTTTAAATCTCAGAAAAGTGGGAAAAAAGCAAGATTTTTTTGTTTTTTCATTTTTTCAGAGATAGCAGAGGTTAACAAGTATCAACAAGTTATAACAGTGCAGTAAATGACCCCACACAAGAGTGCTAGGCCAAAGACAGATAAAATGCAAGTTTTGAGAAAAAACGATTTTAAAAATAAGTGCAAACAGGAAATTCAGTAAACAGCTCTAGGTTGTGCTCTAAATACAGTTACTAATGCAGAAATCAAATTTAACAAGCCAGAAAATGCTCAAAATAGGCAGCTATGCAGAAAAACTTAGCAAATAAACAGAGGAAAAATACTTAAAGTCTCAAAAGTGGCTCCTTTCTTCTCTCAGCATTTTCTCCTCTTGGTGGATGCTTCACCAACAGCCAACAAGCCTGAAAAGACGCCAAAACCATGAGGCAACCAGGTTTTAAGAGAGGAAGATGAAGGAGTTTTGGAATTGACCCAGAATGGCCAATAAAACTGGCCAAATGTGAATTTGGGATAAACCCATTGGGTATGGACAGGTTCTCAGACCCTTGCGTACTTGCTCACATGTAATACATTCTTCTAATTATCCAATTTCCAGTTGTATTTTCTGATATTTAAGCAGCTTAGCATCAAACTGCTTTAAATCAGACAGCAAACCAACACCACCACCAATCAGTTGTTCCCTATTATCATCATTAATAGCAAAATTCATTAGCCCTTCTTTTTGTATCCATTGTGTAAAATCTGGAACACCTATAAATCTCTGTGGTTGCTGATGAACTGTGTTGTGGGTAACTTTGCTTCTTAAGCCCCCTTGCTGATTAGGTGCAGGAAATGCAAAGTACTCACTCTGTGCATTTTCCAACAAGTCAGTTCTTACTAGATTTCTCAAATTTCCTTGCACAGTTTATAAAATACAACATGAGAGAGGGAAAAACATGGTCTGGAAATGATCCTATATAAATAATAATCGTAAAAAAAATGAGTTGTGAAACAGAGTATAGGGAGGGCATTTCCAAACAATTTATTAGTCAGTTAATTGATTCCCTTTGTTACTCCATTCCTAAGAATCAAAAACAAACATTAAAGAGAAATCATTTTTGACATTTGAATAGAAAAGAAAATTCAGAATGACAATGATTACTACAGTAAAGATGCCTTGTAATGTTACAATGAGGAAATTTGCAGAGGGATGGGATTGAATGGGAATACTTTTTGATATCATCACATTAGCATTCCCAATATGGAAGATAGGTTAGAGCTACACTTCTTATAGGAGAATTGGTCTGTAAATATTTAAATATACGTATTTTGTTGGTACTCCTTAGATCCTTCTACAAGTCTTAACATGATCTTATGTGTTAGATATTCACAAGACAGGTAGGTACATGTCACTCTTAGTTCTGCAGTATACATTAATGACAGCATAGCTGACATAAGTCAGCAGTATGTATATATTACTAACCAAAACAGTGTAAGAAACTTCTCTGTGTGGACGATTTTCTGTCCATATATCTCTAGTTAATCACTGTATATTAAACAGATTAGACAACAGTAGTAGAAGTAGCAAACTTAAACTCATCTTAAGTAAAAAAAAATAATAAAAAATATATAACTGTACAGAATTACTAAGTATTCAAAAGTATTCCAAGCAAGGCAGGCAGCCTGTTTCCAGTGGAAAATCCTTTAAGTACAAATACAAGTGATCCAAGTAAAACAAAAATAGAGTAATAGTTTCCTCACAAGCTTTCTAAATATATATATACTTTTTATCAGGCAAGGGAGTGGTTTATTGTGCTGTAAAACAAAGTGTTGTTGGTATACATGTTAAATTCACATCCCTTCCCCCATCAGTGTGACATTCGAGCTGGTCCTGCCCTACTTAGTAGTTGTCATAATAATATAATCCTTATGTGCTTTAAATAAAATTCATAATAATGTGGTACCTCTTATTTAACCAGATTATTAAGTAGATTATTAAAACTATCACATTGCTGTATAAATATACAAAATGTACAATTAGTTTCACATCTTTTAGTGTTTCTCTCATATGGTCTAGGTTTAAATTCAACTAAACTTCTAATGTTCCTGGCCTTCCTTTAAACAAAGGATGGGGCTTCAACTAAGATGTTAATCAGAAAAGGGTTTCCCGTGACAATGTCCCAGTTTTTTTCAATATCATTTTTGATACTGTGATAATCCAAGGCGTATGTCAGGATGCAGTTATTTTTGCATTTGTTATTCTCTGTGGAATTTCTTAACATTCTCCTACTGGGGAGATTGAGTGAAGGTGCTTCAGTCCTTTTCAGTTCTATAATGGGTTCCAGGCTGTTTTTTAACATCTGACTTTCATAGCCTCTCACTAGAAATCATTCTCTAAGTTGTTCAGGTTTCTCAAAAATGGTTTAATCTCTCTGCTAATTCTAGCTGATCTATAGCCCCGGGACTTCACTACATTATACTTGTTTTTTGTAGGATGTAGACTTTTACAGTGGAGTAATAAGTTAACCCTCATTGGTTTTCTGAATAGATCAGTGGTGATTCTGTTATCGTTGGTGTCCTTGGAAATCTGCATATCTAAGAAAGTGGTTGAAGTACAGCTATGGGAAGAGGTAAACTTCAGGAAGGGGGTTGTTTGAGGTAAGTGATAAAATCTCCAAGCTGCAAGGTGTCACCTTCCCACACAATAAAGATGTCATCAATAAAACGTAAATAGCATGTGATATGCTGCATGTAGTTTGTGTTGTTTAACACAAAGTCCTCCTCCCACTTGCCCAGGGCTATGTTAACTATGCTGGGAGCCGTGGCAACCCCCATTGCTAAACCATTTTTTTGTTTGTAGTGTGTGCCATTGAAAGTAAAGAAATTGAAGTCCAGTACAAGATTAATGAGCTTGCTTAACTTTTGCAGTTGTGTCTATGTACCTTGATTATGTTTCTTAAAAGACTCCATAGCTTCTGTTATACAGTAATTGTGAGGGAGCACTGTGTACAAGGATTCCACATCAATAGTTAATAAAATACTGTCAGCTTCCACTGTAATGTTTTTTATTTTCCTCAAAAAATCCATTGAATCTCTTATGTATGAGTTATTCTTTTCTGCTAAATGTTTCAGCAAGTAATCAAGGTAAATGGTTGTGGCTTCAGTAAGGGAACCTCCACTTGCTACCACCGATCTATAAGGTAGGTCTTCTCTGTTCTTGTGTGGCTTTGGTATTCCAAAAAAGTAAGGTAAACATGGGCATGGGCTCCATAAATAATTATAAAGATTTTCATTAATAAGTTTTTCTTCCCACAATGTGGTGAGATTAGTGTTCCATAAATCATATGCTCTTTTTATGTCACCTATGGTAAATAACTCATAAAATATGTTATCCAACAGCATGTTCTCTATCTTTTGGTTGTAGCTAGTAGTATCAGTCACAAGTATACCTCCTCCCTTGTCCACCTTCATTACACACCTGGATTTATAATTGTCTAGCTCAATCAATGCTTTTCTTTCTCCCTGTGTTGTTATAAAGTTTTCTTCTTAGGAGGTTTTTAAGGAGTTTCCGGATATCCATCTCACATTTCACTTCAAAAGCAGCTAATATTTGATGTAGTGCTGGACAATAGCTGCTAGGCCATTTCATAGTTTCATCAATAGGCTTATTTTCAATGCCATTACTTTTACCATGAAACTGTACCCTTAAGTTGAGCTTCCCTCACAAACATTTTAAGGTCTATCAGAATATGAGCAACCTCATTCCTGCAGCTTGGTACAAAAGTAAGTCCTTTGGACAACACACTTTTTTCATCTTCAGTCAGTGCTTTAACAGAGTGGTTCCAGATAAGTGGAGCACCTGTTATTGTTGTTATTGTACCTGTTATTGTGGCTGTACTCCACCAGCCTAAAACCCACTTCCCCCGGAGTCCTTTGAAAGTCACTTTATCTACTACTTCTAGTATGTCGAGGGATCAGTTGCTAGTGTCTTCTCCAGCTCAACTGGTGAACCTGGGAATATTGAGGCAATGTTACAACTGCCTCATGTACACAGACAATCCTCTCCTTCTCCCACAAAACACAAATACATGCGAGAGATGCAACTATACGGCCAAACTGGAGGCTGAGCTCTCTCAACATAGGACTGGCAAGACCAGACAGGAGGAGAAGGTAACCACACACAATACATACCCAGTCACACATGGTACCATCACAACTTCAAATCATACACATACTCACACAAAGACATACTCGGAGGCTCTGATCAAAAATTTACCAAAACAGCAGAGGCCACCAAAGCAGACACCCAAACAACTACCACCTCACGACCCAACACAGGCAACACATAGACCACACAGTCAGAGTGTCAAACAGTCACAGCCCTTAAGGCCAAACAAAATGCCAGACACACTTGTCATTGGTGATTCCATAGTCAGACACACTGACGTCCCGCTCACCAGACTGAGTAAAGAGAAGGTCACAGTAAGCTGCCTGTCAGGTGCTAGAATCCGCCACATAACGCAAGCACTCAGGTCTCTCAACAGCAGGTACAAGTACGACTCAGTCATTGTCCACGCTGGTGTCAACGACCTGAGACGTACCTCCTTGGACTACATGAAAAGGGACATCGAGGAGCTCTCTGATTATGTAGCCCAGGCAGGTATGACCCTGACCTTGAGCAGTATCCTACCTTCACCTAGAATGATGCCACAATACAGTGATAGATGATCAGCTTTAATAATTGGCTTAAATTCTGGTGTCATTCAAAGGGGATCCAATGTCTGTCTGCCTGGGATGACATGCTGGACAAGCCACGCTGCATCACAAGGGATGGCTTGCACCTGTCACCCCTGGGCTTCGGATATTGGCAAAGGCTCTTGCCACCCCATAGTGCCTTTTTAGGCAAGGCTCAAATTCTAAACCTACCACCCTAGAACACCAAAAGGAAAAAAATAAGGGTAATGCTGCTCAATGCCAGAAGTCTCAATCTCAAGATGCACGCACTCGAGGCCCTTCTCAATATGGAGAACATCGATGTCTGTGCTGTGACAGAAACCTGGTTCAAGGCTCCTGAGAGCACCCCAGCACTAACAGGTTTCACCTCATATCATGCGTTCGGCCCCAAAATCCGGACAACACCAAGAAAGGAGGGTGTCCATATTCATAAAGGACACCCACACCTCAAGGTTGGTGGCAACGCACGATGCATCGGAGACCATCCAGGTGCAATTAACCATAGGCAAGACTGCTCTGCAATTTGTAGCATGTTACAGGCCACCCTCTCAAACTCAGGAACCTCACATGGCCTTCCTGAAAACATTGGAGGGATAAATGTATCTCCAAACACCATCATACTAGGTGACTTCAACTACCCTAATATAGACTGGGAACACTACTCAAGCCCGAACACTCTAACCCAAAGATTCCTGGAGTTCATAAACTCAAATGCCATGGAACAACTAGTCACCATCCCCACAAGAGGAGAAAACATACTTGATCTTATCATCACGAACATGGGATCAAAATGTTCAACACCGGAAGTATACCCCTCACTGGTGAGATCAGATCATAAACTAATCTCGCTGGAGGTCCTCATCCCGCCAACCTGAAACAAAAAGACCACAGTGAAAAACTTCTCAAAAGCCGATTTCACACTTCTAAAAACTAGTGTGGTCTCCTTTAAGGCCCCTGAGCCAGTGGTAAACATTACTCAAACCGCTGAATCACTTACAAATGCCTTCTACCAGCACCTACAGGACTGCATGGATCAGGCAATCCCAAACAAAACTAAGACTCTTTGTACCAAAGGCAAGCGTCCAGTCTGGTGGACCCCAGCCATAAACAAGCTCTACAACAAAAGGAGGAAGCTACTACAAGATAGAGCAAAATCCTTGAAAGGTAAGACACCTTTGATCATTATAAGTAAAAAACTAAGAGCTCTCATAAAATCATCCAAGGCAAATTTTGAGAGAAAAATCGCCAAGGACTCTAAAGAGAATCATAAGGCCTTCTTTAGCTATGTTAGAAACCTAGGAGGAAACTCCCAGATATGCTCAGAATTAGTTCAAAATGATGTGAAAATTACTGAACCTACACACATTGCCAACATACAGGCTGACAGGTTCAGTGCAAACTTCTCCTCCACTCCCCTCCAAAAGGAGAGATATCAATTCCAAAGGATTGTAGCCCCAAACATCTCCAACGCCCAGGTGAGAACTGCCCTCACTAAGGCAAAAACACAGCATCCATGGGACGGATGGTGTCCTCGGCTGTGTGCTACATGAACTCAACGAGGAATTAAACCCACAGTTAGGACAGCTGTTTAATCTTAGCCTCACCTCAGGATACGTACCCAAGGAGTGGCGCATGGCGACTGTGGTCCCACTTCATAAGGGCGGTGCCTCCACAGACCCTGGAAATTACCGCCCCATTAGCTTGACAAGCCTTATCTGCAAAGCCATGGAGAGGATCATAATGGAACTCATAAATAAAGACATAGGGAACTTGCAGACTTTGGATCCAACCCAGTTTGGCTTTGTTAAAGGCAGATCCTGCCTCTTAAACTTGGTTGACTTTTTCGAGTCAGTCACCAAGGCCATTGATGAGGAAAGGCAGTCCATACAGCCTACCTCGACCTGGCAAAGGCCTTGACACAATACCCCACTCAGGTATCATCGAAAAACTCATCAGCTTGAATGTAAACCCATACATCACAAGATGGGTTGCAAACTGGCTAAGTGACAGAACCCACAGGGTCAGAGTTGCTGGAGCCATGTCAGACTCAAAGCCTGTCACAAGTGGTGTCCCACAGGCTCAGTCCTGGGTCCACTCTTGTTCGGCATCTACTTTTCTGAAGTACAAGCAAACACAGGAGGGTTATGGCTGACAAAGTTTGCAGATGACTGCAAACTGGGCGCCATAGTCGAAAACACATCTGACACAGATATCCTCCAGAAGGGCCTCACAGAACGGATAACTGGTGCCAGAGCCATGGCCTGAAGTTAAACGCCAAAAAATGCATAGTCATACCCTTTGGGAAAACAAGGTTACCCCTAGCTACCATATAGGTGGCAATCCACTGAGCACAGAAAAGTCATCAGAGATCTGGGGACCCAGGTTGACAGTAGCCTTCGCTTGACACTCATGTTGCTAAAGTAGTTAGGAAAACCTTCTATATCGCCCACCTGATCATGAAGGGATTCACATCTAGATCAAGGGAGGTCATCGTCCCCCTGTACTCATCACTCATTAGACCTATGATTGAGTACAATGCCCCGTTCGGACTGTATCTGACCAGACACCTGCTGCAGCTTGAAAGGCCCCAAAAGTTCCTCACCAAAAGGATAAAGGGTCTCAAAAATATGTCTTATGCTGCCCGACTGAAAGAACTCCAGCTCTATTCAGTCTCATACCACTTGCTCAGAGGTGACCTGTGCCTGACATATAAGGCCATGTCAAACCCAGATTTGATGAATATGCTTCACCTCAAAAAATCTAGATCCCTCAGAACCACAAGGCGGAGACTTAAACCTTGACACGGTTATAAATAGAACGTGCTGGAGGGACAGATTCATCACCCAGAGACTCCCTATGCTGTGGAACAAAATCCCAGTACATGTGAGGCAGAGCACCTCTCTGGCCTTGTTCAAGAGGAATCTTGACCAATGGATGGGAGATTGCAGATATACCCCAGGGATTACTTCAGTGTCACTGCTTGACAGAGGCACAGCAAAATGATAGGCATAGTTTTTATTCAAACTAAAGGGGTGGCGAAAGCCACATAACTATGGGCTAGGCTTATAAATGCCCTTGGGCAGATAGCCTAGTATGAACCTATGAACCTATGAACCTATGAACCTATCTGAGCCTGGGACCTGGGTTGTACTCAGGGTTCCAGTCGGGATTGCCTTGGTATTGTATTTCCCTCACCCCTGTCTACTGTTTGGTTCTCCTGTCTCCCTGGAGGTTCATGGATAGAGTCTGAGACCTCTGGAATTCCTCCTCTGCTTTCTGGAATATCAGTAGGTTGCAGTAGTATTCCTCACTGTGACTGTGGTAGGGTGGAACCTGGTAAGAGGTACAAGCTCTGGGGCTCTGGTGGTGGTCGTCATTGTTGTTCTGGTACTGGTGCTAGCTTTGGTATTGGTGTGGTGGTTGATGTCTGTGTTGTCGATATTGGTCTTCCTGAAGAAACTGCTCTCTGTGAAGGTGCTGCTACTTCTGGTAGCTGGATTGTCTGTGGTCCCAGTTGTCCTGGCAGTCCTGTAATTCATCCTGTAGAGCTCTCTGTCAGTTCTGGTTGCCTCTGTGGCTTATAGGTTCATAGGTTCATAGGTTCATACTAGGCTATCTGCCCGAGGGCATTTACAAGCCTAGCCCATAGTTTTGTGGCTTACGCCACCCCTTTAGTATGGGGAACTATACCCATTATTTTGCTGTGCTTCTGTTGAGCAGTGACACTGAGGTAATCCCTGGGGTATATCTGCGATCTCCCATCCATTGGTCAAGATTTCTCTTGAACAAGGCCAGCGAGGTGCTCTGCCTCACATATACCGGGATTTTATTCCACAGCATAGGGAGTCTTTGGGTGATGAATCTATCCCTCCAGCACGTCCTATTAATAGCCGTGTCGAGGTTTAAGTCTCCCGCCCTTGTGACTCTGACAGATCTAGATTTTTTGAGGTGAAGCATATTCATCAAATCTGGGTTTGACATGGCCTTGTATGTTAGGCAAAGGTCACCTCTGAGCAAGCGGTAAGCGACTGAATAGAGCTGGAGTTCTTTCAGTCGGGCAGCATAGGGCAGATGTTTGAGACCCTTTATCCTTTTGGTGAGGAACTTTTGTGGCCTCTCCAGCTGCTGCAAGTGTCGGGTCAGATACATTCCGAATGGGGCATTGTACTCAATCATTGGTCTGATGAGTGATGAGTATAGGGAGACTATGACCTCCCTTGATCTAGATGAGAATCCCTTCATGATAAGGTGGGCAATGTAGAAGGTCTTCCTAACTACTTTAGCTACATGGGTATCGAATGACAGACAACTATCAACCTGGGTCCCCAGGTCCCTGATAACTTCTTCTGTGCTCAGTGGATTGCCACCTATTTGGTAGCTAGGGGTAACCTTGTATTTCCGAAGGGTATGACTATGCATTTTTTGGCATTTAACTTTAGGCCATGGCTCTGGCACCAGTTATCCGTTTCTGTGAGACCCTTCTGAAGGATATCTGTGTCAGATGTGTTTTCTACTATGGCGCCCAGTTTGCAGTCATCTGCAAACTTTGTCAGCCATAACCCTCCTGTGTTTGCTTGTACTGAAAAGTAGATGCCAAACAAGAGTGGGCCCAGGACTGAGCCCTGTGGTACACCACTTGTGACAGGCTTTGAGTCTGACATGGCGCCAGCAACTCTGACCCTGTGGGTTCTGTCACTCAGCCAGTTTGCAACCCATCTTGTGATGTATGGGTTAACATTTAAGCTGATGAGTTTTTCAATGATACCCGAGTGGGGTATTGTATCGAAGGCCTTCGCCAGATCGAGGTAGGCTGTATGGACTGCCTTTCCTCATCAATGGCTTTGGTGACTGTTTCAAAAGTCAACCAAGTTTAGAAGGCATGATCTGCCTTTGACAAAGCCAAACTGGGATGGATCCAAAGTCTGCAAATTCCCTATGTCTTTATTTATGAGGTCCATTATGATCCTCTCCATGGCTTTGCAGATAAGGCTTGTCAAGCTAATGGGCGGTAATTTCCAGGGTCGGTGGAGGCACCGCCTTTGTGAAGTGGGACCACAGTTGCAGTGCGCCACTCCTGGGTGCGTATCCAGAGGTAAGACTATGATTAAACAGCTGTCCTAGCTGTGGGTTTAATTCCTCGTTGAGTTCGTGGAGCACACAGCCGGGGACACCATCAGGTCCCATGGATGCTGTGTTTTTGCTTTGGAGAGAGCAGTTCTCACTTGGGCGTTGGAGATGTTTGGGGGCTGCAATCGCTTGGTATAGATATCTCTCCTTTGGGGAGGGGAGAAGTTTGCACTGAACCTGTCAGCCAGTATGTTGGCAATGTCTGTAGGATCAGTAATCTTCACATCATTTTGAACTAGTTCTGAGCATATCTGGGAGTTTCCTCCCAGGTTTCTAACATAGCTAAAGAAGGCCTTATGATTGTCTTTTGAGTCTTTAGCTATTTTTCTCTCAAAATTTGCTTTGGATGATTTTATGAGAGCTCTTAGTTTTTACTTATAGTGATCAAGGGTGTCTTACCTTTTAAGGATTTTGCTCTATCTTGTAGTAGCTTCCTCCTTTGTTGTAGAGTTTGTTTATGGCTGGGGTCCACCAGACTGGACGCTTGCCTTTGGTACAAAGAGTCTTTGTTTTGCTTGGGATTGCCTTATCCATGCAGTCCTGCAGGTGCTGGTAGAAGGCATTTGTAAGTGATTCAGCGGCTTGAGTACTGTTTTCTGCCGGCTCGGGGCCTTAAAGGAGACCACACTAGTCTTTAGAAGTGTGAAGTCGGCTTTGAGAAGTTCTTTACTGTGGTCTTTTATTTCAGGTGGGGTGGGATGAGGACCTCCAGCGAGATTAGTTTGTGATCTGATCTCACCAGTGAGGGTATACTTCGGTGTTGAACATTGTGCTCCCATGTTCGTGATGATGAGATCAAGTATGTTTTCTTCTCTTGTGGGATGGTGACTAGTTGTTCCATGGCATTTGAGTTTATGAATTCCAGGAACTTTTGGGCTAGGGTGTTTGGGCTTGAGTAGTGTTCCCAGTCTATATTAGGGTAATTGAAGTCACCTAGTATGATGGTGTTTGGTGATACATTTATCCCTCTAGTGTTTTCAGGAAGGCCATGTGAGGTTCCTGAGTTTGTGAGGGTGGCCTGTAACATGCTACAATTTGTAGAGCAGTCTTGCCTATGGTTAATTGCACCTGGATGGTCTCCGATGCATCGTGCGTTGCCACCAGTCTTGAGGTGTGGGTGTCTTTGATGAATATGGATACCCCTCCTTTCTTGGTATTGTCCGGATTTTGGGGCGAACGCATGATAAGAGGTAAAACCTGATAGTGCTGGGGTGCTCTCAGGAGCCTTGAACCAGGTTTCTGTCACTGCACAGACATCGATGTTCTCCATACTGAGAAGGGCCTCGAAAAGGCGTGCATTTTGAGATTTAGACTTCTGGCATTGAGCAGCATTACCCTTAGTTTTTTCCTTTTTGTGTTCTAGGGTGGTAGGTTTAGAATTTGAGCCTTGCCTAAAAAGGCACTATGGGGGTGGCAAGAGCCTTTGCCAATATCCGGAATCCCAGGGTGACAGGTGCAAGCCGTCCCTTGCGAGCAGCGTGGCTTGTCCAGCATGTCATCCCAGGCAGACAGACATTGGATCCCCTTTGAATGACACCAGAGTTTAAGCCAATTGTTAAAGCTGATCATCTTATCTCTGTATTGTGGCATCATTCTTGGTGAAGGTAGGATACTGCTCAAGGTCAGGGTCATACCTGCCTGGGCTACATAATCAGAGAGCTCCTCAATGTCTCTTTTCATGTAGTCCAAGGAGGTACGCCTCAGGTCGCTTACACCAGCGTGGACAATGACTGAGTCGTATTTGTACCTGCTGTTGAGAGACCTGAGTGCTTGCGTTATGTGGCGGATTCTAGCACCGACAGGCAGCTTACTGTGACCTTCTCCTTACTCAGTCTGGTGAGCGGACGTCAGTGTGTCTGACTATGGAGTCACCAATGACTAGTGTGTCTGGCATTGTGTTTGGCCTTAAGGGCTGTGACTGTTTGACACTCTGACTGTGAGGTCTATGTGTTGCAGGTGTTGTGTTCTGAGGTGGTGGTTGTTTGGGTGTCTGCTTTGGTGGCCTCTGCTGTTTTGGTAGATTTTGATCAGAGCCCGAGTATGTCTTTGTGTGTTTATGTGTATGATTTGAGGTTGTGATGGTACTATGTGAGACTGGGTCTATAGTGTGTGTGGTAACCTTCTCCTCCTGACTGGTCTTGCCAGTCCTATGTTGAGAGAGCTCAGCCTCCAGTTTGGCCGTATAGTTGCATCTCTCACATGTATTTGTGTTTTGTGGGAGGAGGAGAGGGTTGTCTGTACATGAGGCAATTGTAACATTGCCTCAATATTCCCAGGTTCACCAGCTGAGCAGGAGAGGACACAAGCAACTGATCCCTCGACATGCTAGAAGGACTAGACAAAAACTTTAAAAGAGATTCCGGGGACGTGGGTGACCGAGAAATGGGGGTTTGCCTTTTGGGGTGCTATCTATAAGAGTGCCGTATCAAGGTAATAAGTACTGTAGGAGCAAGTGCTAGGTTTAACAGATAGAGAAAAGTCTACTTGGAGTCAAGTAGAGATGATCTTTTTAGGTATTAGAGAAAGTGCTAGTAACAGGGATGCTTAAAGGTAAGATTGAAAAGAATGCACTCTGCAGTGTGCACTAGAGAAGTTAGATATGAAAGTAGGTAACTTGAGTTTTACCTATTTAAAAAGTTAAGGTTTAGTGGAGAGTTACTATTTTTAAAACAGTAAGATGGACTGAAAGGGGTGGTTACTTTTGTATTTTGGTGCTATGAAATACTGTAGGATGGCCAATAAATTTAAATAATTGAAGGGTGGGATTTCAAAAGTGATGGTTTTGTGATTACTCACATAAGCCAGTGAAAGTAGAGAGAAATGAGATATATGGTCAGATTAACATAAGAGGCGGGCAACTAGAAAGACAGTGGTATTTAACAAGACAACTTAAATGGGTGAGAGGGAGGGAAAAAATTCTGCCTGACTCAGAACAGAGAGAGCTGTGGTCTCTTTTGAAGTTTTAATATGCTGTTAGAACAGAATGCAAGCAAAACACAAGATAAAGAAAACAAACTACAGTATTCAAAATATAGAAAGGCAATACAGAAATACAAAAAATAACAGCAAACTAAACTTTTCCTTCACAGCAAAGTGTAGCAGAGTCTGGATGAGCCTTTATGTTCCTGTCCTGATCCTTCTGTGATGTCAAAGGCTTCTGTGGAGTGTTGATAGGCAGAGGGGATTGGGATGGTGGGGAATGAGATGTTGGGGGGGGGGCAGCCTCCTTGTGGTCCTGTATTGTGAACCTGTCTGGTATTGTGCAAGGATCTCCCTTGGGATTATCACTTTATCAAAAATGTTATTGAAGAAAACTGGGACATTGTCACAGGAAACCCTTTTCTAATTAACATCTTAGGTAAACCCCCATCCATTGTTTATAGGACGGCCAGCAATATTAGAAGTTTTGTTGAATTTAAACCTAGACCATATGAGAGAAACACAAAAAGATGTGAAACTAATTGTACATTTTGCATATTTATACAGGAAGGTGATAGTTTTTATTGCCCTTATTTAAAGAAAATCATTAAGACCAGTGCAGGGGTGACGGTAACACTACAAAAGTAATTTACAGGGCACAGTGCAAAGAATGTGATGCATTCTATGTGGTCAAGACTGTAAATAAACTCAAGTGTAGGATGTCATGTCATCTGTCAGAAATCTGCTCTGGATGTAAAAATAATGCACTAGCCAAACACCTTTCTCTTCATAAAAGACACACAGGTTTTAATTCCAGATCCTGGATCACATAGACATGGGTGATCTTGAAGGAGACATCTCAAATATTCTGGAGAAACATAAACTCATGTGGCAATTAAAGCTGAACTCTTTTACGAAGCCTGGACTAAACTACTACTGTTCAGTTAAAAGTGTACTGTAACTAAGAAAATTCCCACATTGTTTACATGACTAATTTTATTTTATTTTATTGTATTCTACCAACTGGTTTTAATTACCATTTTAAATCAGTTGTAATTTAAGTGTATATTTTGTTTCCATCATCATACATTTTTTTCATATTATTTTTTCTTATTCTGGTTCTCTTTTTTCCACTTTAGTCAAAATGATGTGTAATAACAACACTAACTAATTATACAATAATATTTTTTAGATAGTTGTTAGGGTTCTTGTACACAGACCTGAAGACGTCTAAAAGGACAAAAGCAATCTTTGTTAACAATAGGTTATGAAACTAGAATATGATTTTTACAATTGATTTTTTACCTGCAAAGTGTATATGTCTATATTTATATATATTTTTTGATTGTCAATTGGACTAATGTTGATGTATTTCCAGCCATGTAGTATATTGTCTTGGATAAAATCACATACTTAATAATCTACTTAATAATCTAGTTAAATAAGAGGTACCACATCATTATAAAATGTATTTAAAGTACATAAGGGTTATATTATTATGTCAGCTACTAAGTAGGGTGGCACCAGCTCAAGTGTCACACTGTTGGGGGAAGGGATGTGAATACATGTGCACCAATATCACTTTGTTTTACAGCAAAATAAACCACTCCCTTGCCTGATAAAAAGTATATATATATATATATATATATATATATATATATATATATGTATATATACATATATATATATATATATATATATATATATATATATATATATATATATAGATATAGATATATATATATATATAGATATAGATATATATATATACACATACATATATATATATATATATATATATATATATATATATATATATATATATATATCTATATATATATATATATATATATACATACATATATAGAAAGCTTGTGAGGAAACTATTACTCTATTTTTGTTTTACTTGAATTGCTTGTCTGTGTACTTAAGAAAGGATTTTTGACTGTAAACAGACTGCCTGCCTTGCTTGGAGTACTTTCAAATTCTTAGTAATTCTGTACGATTATATATTTTTTCTTTTTTCTTTTTTGACTTAAGACGAGTTTAAGTTGGGTCTATATCACTTCGACGAAACGGCAGAAGTTCGAACACCATATGTTTGAACTTCTAACCTCGAAGTGCAAAAACATCAAAGGCTTATAACAGCAATTTTTTTTCCCTGGGGAAGAAATTGCTGTTCCAAGAAACACACACACACAACACAAGCACACAAAAAAAACAGCAATCCACACACATACACTTAAAAGCCTACATCTAACCCCACACTAAACTGTACATACACTACTATCTATCCACTTACCTTAAACCACACCCTAACCCTAAGGTCCTTCACTATTGCACGTTCACCTGACCCACGCCCTAACCCTAACTCACCTATCCCACCCTAACCCTAAATTCTGTCACTATCGCACACTCACCTGACCCATGCCCTAACCCTACCTCACCTATCCCACCCTAACCCTAAAGTCTGTCACTATTGCACACCCACCTCACCTGCACCCTAACCCTAACTCACCTAACCTGTGCCCTAACCCTAACGTCCGCACAATCACACACTTACCTGAACCCAGCCCATAACTTTCCACAATAGCAAAGCCAAAGAAACGGCCCACCAAATTCTTTATCTGGGAAATAATTCAGTGTTCTGCGGCTTCACGATAATCAGTTTTCAAACTTTACAGTTCAAACATATGGTGTTCGAACTGCTGACGTTTCGATGAACTGATAAGAACCCGTTTAAGTTCACTACTTCTACTACTATTATGTGATCTGATTAATATACAGTGATTAACTAGAGATATATGGACTGAAAATCGTTCACACATAGAAGTTTCTTACACTGTTTTGTTTTTGGACCCACTATACTTGTTTAGTGGGTTGTTTTGAGACTTTGGGGATATCACAGAGATTACTTGATTTTATTTATGTATTACTGACCCTAGCATTGCACTTACTCCATTATATCAACAAATATGGATTTCCACAAAACATTCAACATTACAATATCTTCTCTGACATGGAAGAAAAACTAATCCTATCTACACTACAGTGTCACAGTGTTAAAGTCAGAAATTTGCTGTGGTGTGGTGCTTGCATTAAGTACTGTGTCCTCTACATTGCATAAGAAGGGGGTTCTAATCTCCCATCAGTCAACTTGTCTGAGTGTGTGTGAGTGTGTGTGTGTGTGTGTGTGTGTGTGTGTGTGTGTGTGTGTGTGTGTGTGTGTGTGTGTGTGTGTGTGTGTGTGTGTGTGTATGATGTTGTGTAAATATGATTTTAAGTACTGATGGCTTCAACAAAGCAGTAGCCTAGAATTCATTTTACATTGTAGGTTGAATCCACATCAGTACCAAACCCTTCTACCAACATCATCTTCTCTGTAATGCGATGCTGATGTCATTGCTGTAAAGTGCACTCACACACTATAAAAGTCAGACTTCTGTGGTAACCTGAGTTAATTGCTATGTCCTCTAGATTGGGCTAGAGTGTATGGAGTTCTTATCTCACAACATGTGTGTGTGCGTGTGTGTGTGTGTGTGTGTGTGTGTGTGTGTGTGTGTGTGTGTGTGTGTTTGTATGGTTTTGTGTAAATATGATATTACCTATTGCTGTCCTCAATAAAATAGTCAATGTACATGTTACACTATAGGATGAGTGCACATCAATGTCAGACCCTTCTACCAACAGCATCTTCAATGCAACACTGCATTGATGTCATCTTCTAGAAAGTGTAATCTCACACTATAAAAGTCTGCAGTTTCACTTTCATCAAGTACCATCTCCACTAGATTGTTTAGCTTGATAGGTATGGTTTTATCATCTCATGGCAGTCAATGTGTGTGTGTGTGTGTGTGTGTGTGTGTGTGTGTGTGTGTGTGTGTGTATGGAGTTGTGTGAATATGATATTAACTACTGCTGTCCTTTATTAAATAATAGCTGGGAGTATATTTTACACTGCAGGTTGAGTATACATCAATGTCAGACCCTTCTGACATCATCTTGTCAGAAAAATAATGCTGATATCATCATCTAGAAAGTGCAGTCTTACAGGACTGACTGCAGCCTTCTGCATTGGCACTTACTTTAAGTACTGTGTTCTTCAGATTACATAGGTAGAGAGTTCTGCAAATGCCATGGTGAGAGTACCACCTTGGTACATGCATTGAGTACTGTGGTTTACACTAGTGTGCTCCAGTTCTTGGGTAGTATGTTTACAGATATACAGAGAAACCTTCCTTTACCATGGAACATTGATATAGGACTGATCACACTATGTCTACTTAAGCATACTCAATTAAGTGTCATCAGTCTGACATGCTGATATGACTCATTTTCAGGGATCATTTCTTAATTACCACATTCATTTAACTTGTTTGTGACAATACTCATGGCTACCTCCTGTAGCAGATGCTGGCAATACACAGCTCTTTGGAATACATTAAATCATAGTGTTGTGTTTGCAAATGTTCTTATCTGTCTGCACAATAAGTGGGTCAGGCAGGGGTGCCTTACCCAAACATATTACACATGTCATTCTTTGCTCCCACATTTGTGACAACACACCTACATATGAGATGCTTAAACTTTAGATTATTGGGGTCATAATTTCCTTCAAGAATGATCTTCCTCATGCATGTATATTTTTGTGGTGCACACAGAATATATGCCAGTGTTAACAATGTTGGGATGGGTTCAATTCTTGCAATAGGAGATTGTGGCTTCTCTTGCATTAGTATTTTCCAACATGTAATATTGGCAGAATGTACGCTGTGTACATATCCCATAATGTATTTACTGTGCTTGCAACCTATCATTTCAACTGAGCATGTCAATGACATTCTTATGTCATTTCATTCCCTTCTCTTACAATGCTAATTTGTGTAACTGTCACATCCTGTAATATTATGTTTGCTTTTACTTACCTATATTCGACAGGCAGTGTTACCACCATTACTTAGTATTACATACATATTGCAACATTTTATTGTTACACAGTTGTCTTTATGACATAAGCATATTCACATCAATTGCCTTACTAGATTTTGAACATTTGACCTCCCCTCTTACATATTTTTGTGCATACCTCTTTGATTTCTGTGCACATTGTTCTCAGTTCACTTTTCCAGTTTAGTAACCACTGTATTGGTTTATCCTTGCTGTTTCCCTTGCAATCTTACGTATTTCTGTATTCATATGTATAATTTATGTGCACAGTACACTCAGTAAGCTTTTCCTGCCCGTGCACAGCTTGCATTATTTACCTTACTCAGCTTTTCATGCTGTCCACACGAGCACACTTGACAGGTTTGCCCACAGGTAAGCCTGTTTGTTTACTTAGTGCGCTTGTGCTGCTCAACAAGTTTTCATGGTCGCCAACACTGCTGTTGGCTATGAAAATTTGCTTGTGTTCGTGTAAGCATGATAAGCACCAACATATGCGATTTATCATTGCTGCGCATCACTCTAACATGTAAAGATCTTGTAGGCTTCACAAAAGCCTGCACTTTTGTTCACAAATATCTGCCTTGGCTTTCTACTGGGAAAATGCAAGCAAATGTGCAGTGACAATAGAACATGGATATAAAATACACAAATGAGTACCAGATAACAGCTTTAAACATTGTGCGTCTAGATGCTAGAGAAAAGCTCATGTACAAATGTAAGCTAGAAGGACTTCAGGCCAAATACACAATAGGTGTTACAGAATGATCATACACAGAACGGGATGAGTATGAGTGAAGGATATACAGATTACAGCAAAAATGGCAGATAGTCAGGAGGAGTGATGAAAGAACATAAGAATTATAAAGAACTTGGCTAATGCATTCAACATGTGTCATTTTAACATCACTTTCATAGAGCAGAACTGCATCAATTTTGTCCTTCATTTCTGCTTAGTAACAGAATTTCCAGATCAACAGGACCTTATCTGTACTTGATTCCAAAACTGCATTGTTGAGAGAGAATTTGTGCATAATACAGTCCATTCCTGTACCCTCACTTCCTGTAGTATAAGATGGTTTCCTGTGTTTTACTACTCTTTATGTACTGAGCAAAAGATCTGACTCAAGGAACTGTATTTAATTGTAAGAGGCAACACAATTTAGAAGGGGAATGATAGTCTGTAATGAGATTAGTTATGGTGAAGTCTTGCGTATGTGATTTATTTATTTACTATTTATTTTAGTTTACATTTGTTGACTGGGCTAATCTAACTGGATATATGTCCATTTTCAGTAGAGGCCCGGGGAGAAAAGCTCCACATAAAAAAACAGATAGCTGCAACTACAGATACAGTTCACTTATCAGACAATACAGTTGTTTACATAGTAACATAGTAATAATGAGAGATAACAAATTTTTTTTAAGACCAAACAATAATAGAAGAAAAAAAATATTTAGAAGGGTGTGAGACATTCCTAAAGTCCAAGTTAGATATACATCACAGAAGAAAAAGAAAATTATTTACAAGGCATGGACACATTATTTAAAAGGCAGTGAAACATTTATAAAGGCAGTGACACATTCATAAAGCCCTAGCTGGGTACGATCATCCTATCTTATAATAGTTTCTAAGAAGAATGGCCTTTATACCGTTTCAAGTTTGGCTAACTGATCAGTTTAACAGAGGTGTAGGAAGGTGATGGACTTAAATGTAGCAATGAAGTAAGTAGTATTTAGTGCGAGAACCTAGGATAACAGGAAGAGGATTCTTAGTCTGGGTTAATGACTAGGGTAAAAGCACTCAACCTTGTAAATAAAGTTGTGCCACATAAGAATCATTAGATTGGAATTATCATATTATCTCAGCATGGTCATCAACTGAATGAGCTGCAGCTGACATAGAAAGCATCAGTCATTTGATACTGCCATCTGGTAGATGTCATAGGGCTCTGTGTCTGGCTTTCAGCACATACACATACCTGCTCCATCTGGAACCTGACATTTCTTTATGTTCGGAAATTTGAAAGGTTCAGTACGTACTGCTCAAGTATAATGAATGGAAGGAGAAGATCATGGTCGGAGGTTGACAGATAAAACCTGCTAGTGGTTCCAAGTCATAATGCACTCATGTTCCAGTTTGGCATGTCAAAAAGGACTGTCATCCTAGTGGCTTTGACTGTACTGATGGCAGAAGTATCTCATAGAAGGAGAGGTTGGAAGTGAGCATATCCATCACCAGGCTGATAGCGTAAAAAATGCACCGAAATGAAAGATGCATATATGTGTGTGTAGTTATGTAGCAATGTATGTATGTATGTACATATATATATATATATATATATATATATATATATTTACACACACACACACACACACACACACACACACACGCACACACATTTATATATACATATTATATACATATTTTATATCTATATATATGTCTGTGTGTGTGTGTGTGTGTGTGTGTATGTTTATATGTATATTCAAACACACACACACACACACACACACACACACACACACACACACACACACACACACACACTAACATGGCAGCACCTGCATATGTCAACTGTTTATATATGTGACATCTGTTTGTCAAGACACTTTGGTGTACAAAACAGGTTATCTACATTTTTGCAAGATCACTACTTTACTGTGATTCGGGAATATGCTCTTTGTCTGGTATTGTGTAATTTCTGACTTGGAATCTATACTTAACACATACCTCCCATGTGGGGGTGCAGGGGGTAGCCCTCCCACAACAAACATAATTTAGTTGCATACGCCAGGGTTATTCTTTGAGCACATACAATTCAATGTTGACATGTTTTTTCTGTTGTTTTTGAATTGCCATAAGTGATGTTGACATTTTTCTGTTTAGAGATGTTTACCTCCACACATACACACATAAAAATCTATCTCGGTATAAATATATTCAGTATCCATATCTGTCTTTATATAAATATAAATATACATATAAAATTCAAATGAGTGCAAACAGAAACAGGCCGACAGACAAACTCAAACAAAATGATAGAGTTTGGGTTGACTTACATAACTCAGGATTTATCAATGGAAAGACAGCTAAACTTTTAATATGGCATGGAGAAAAAGCTTGCACAGTTTAAAAAATACATAATAACAAAGGGAAAACACATGGTCTGGAAATAATGCTATAAAATAAAAATCTTAAAAAAATCCAGCTGGGGAGCAAAGTATAGGGAGGGCATTTCCAAACATTTTTTCTTCAGTTAATTGATTCATTTTATTACTCCATTCTTTAGAAAAAAAATAAAACATTAAAGGAAATTGTTTTTGACATTTGAACAGAAAAGAGTATTCAGAATGAGAATGAATACTACAGGAAAGATGTGTTGTAATGTTTCAGTGAAGAAATCTGCAGAAGGATGGGATGGAATGGGATGGGAATACTTATTTATCATATTAGCATTTCCAGTATGGAAGATAGTTTAGAGCTAAATTTCGTATAGGAGTCATGGTCAGTAAATATTTAAATATAAGTATTTTGTTGGTACTCCTTAGATCCTTCTAGAAGTCTTCACACCATCTTATGTGAACAGAAATTTAATAATGGGCATACATGATTTCCTAATCATGAATTAATTGTCCTGTCCTTTTGTGTAGTTCTAAAATGTATTTCATACTTGCAAGCCAGATAATCTAAATGCAGAAATTCTGATGTACTCATTTGTCTGTTGATGGAACTCAGCATGTCTCTGGACAGCTCTCTAGAACATTTGTCCAGACAATTAACTTACCAGTGAATTTTTAAGGGCTTGTGTGTGTGTGTGTGTGTGTGTGTGTGTGTATATATATATATATATATATATATATATATATATATATATATATATATATGTGTATATATCAAACTACTGTGACTGTATATTTTTACAGCAAAAAAATAAAGTAGATCTGTATGACAGCTTTACATCTTAGATGCAAAACATAATCATTACTTCAGGGAAAATACAGTGACTTTTTTCAGTTATTAGTAAATCCATATTATAGCTGCATGATGTGACAACATATGCTGTATGTTTGATTTAAGCTTATCATCTTTTCACCACACCCAGCTATTTATGTTTTTTTTTAATAGTGGTGCTGCTATAATATTGTTAAAACATCTCAGTTTAAAAGCAGGCTTATTCTCTGCCTTGGGCTACTCCCAAGTCTTTGAAGACATGATTATGAGCTTTGTACTTAATTAGCAGCTCTTGTACTATATCGGCAACTGAAGGAGAATGTTTGACAGTTTCAAAGAGTTTGGTCAAAATATCATATTTTCATCTAATCAGGTATCATCTAGCGTACAGTCTTTTGTTCAAAGAGACAGTGAGAAGACAGAAGTTTAAATCACACTTTTTCAATAATTGTTTTATTCCCTTTTCCTTTGTGCCAGATTTCTAAGGGTAATATTTTACAAACTAGCACTTTAGCTTGCTTCTGAATCTATGAAATCATGCATGTTTTGTTGATACTTCTGTCATGTAATGTTCCAAATAATTACATTTATTTTTCACTTTATCAGAACTCTCAGAATGATGCCAATTTTTCTACTTGTGAAATGAAAATAAAACTTTTCTATATAATGTATGTATATTAAGGGTATCTAACACAATGCATATGAAAGTTGTGCAATTTGTTTAATTATTGTCCTGTTTTTGCTCAATAATACTGCTCATTTACATTGGAATACAAAGTATCAGTTTGATAGAAACTGCAGTGCAACAGAAAACAAATGTCATCCAAATAAGTATGACATTGTTCTTTAGATGTTATACTTCTAATACCATCTGTGTTTTACCAGTTGGAGGGTATATATTATTCTTTTTTATCATCGAGCTGTTTAGCTCTAGCATATTATATACGCACATATATACATATTTAACATTTGCTATATTCATATGTCTTAGGATCTTAAGTTCATAGATGTAGACTTAGCTAATTACCACTGGGGCCTTAATAAGCCTAGCCAAGCATCCCATTTACATCCTGCACGTTTATGTGCCTTAGAAGTTGTTTTAAGAAATATATATAAGCTAGAGC
Source organism: Protopterus annectens (assembly GCF_019279795.1). NCBI lineage: Eukaryota > Metazoa > Chordata > Ceratodontiformes > Protopteridae > Protopterus > Protopterus annectens. The sequence goes on along the minus strand of NC_056732.1, from coordinate 1,134,996,290 downwards.
AAGATTTACAGGCTATATCTGTCCAATAGAGATATAAGTGCTAGACCCAGGGTGTATTTCTGATTTATCATGTACTATTCCAGGTTTATGCTTCACATGGATAGGAAGTCTGTTTCAGAGAAGGTAAATTCACTGAGATATATACCTATCCCTCCAACATCTCCTATTTATGTCGCAAACAAAGCTTAATCACTAGATTGAGTTATTCTGATGCTATTCATTTTACAGATATACAAAAGATCCATCAAAGTGTGATCCAAGGATGCCATGTATGCCAGGCATACTTTGACTCTCAACAGTCTGTAGAAAGCAGCGTATATAGAGATAGGACTTTGAGGCAATCTGCATAATACATACTATTTAAGCTCTGTATTCTTTTTGTTTGGACCCTCTGTGGATGTTCCAGTTGTTGCATGTCCCTGGACAGGTATATATCAAAAATAGCATTGTATTCAATGACGGGTAAGCTATAGGTCACCTTCTATGACTCAGGAAACCCATAACTCCTTCTTGGACTTACTGGAGCTGTTGAATAAATAATATTGTTTATCTACCAAGGTGGAATGCTATAATCATAAACCTTTACTATGATGGCATATAATGACCGTTTGATCTTTTATACCTGTCATTTCCCTTCTTTTTACATTAGCTAATGATCTCAAATAACCAACAGTTTTGTTTATTTTCATTTCCTCTCACTACAAGCATTAAATTAGATCTGACTTATAAATTCTTTAATTAGTAAACTGTTTATGATGCACACCTTTACAGAAAAATGGTTCCAGTCAGCAAGTAATCTTTCTGAAGTAAAAAAAGCACTTTGACGGCTCACTTTCAATCTAGTATCTTTAAATCACGGTCCTTTTCATAATATTTATCTCTCAGTGGTGCAGTGACTGGTATTGTTGTTTCATAGTGCTTTGTCCTTTGGTTTGATGTCTGCCAAACTAAGTGTTTAGCAGGGTCCACATGTTCTTGCTGTGGCAGTGTGGATTTTTGCAGAGGTTTCCAATTTCCTTCCATATCCAACACACCGATACCTGACTTTTGTTGAGACTGTAAATTGCTATAAGTATATGTGTTCTCCATATATATGTGCATTGTTTGATGAACCAGGTTAACATCCAAGGTTGATGGCCAGTAAGTGCAGTTATGTATTCTAGCTTCCTCATGGTCATGAATATGATAAAGAAGGAACTAAAAAATGAATGAATAAATGAATGAATGAATGAATGCATGCACTTGGACTGCACAAATGAACAAAAGGTATTCACTTGGCCTTTGATGCTTTTCAATGCTTTGGTCATGGTTTATTTTTAAGATAATGCATCACTTATGTTGCTGTCTTCTGTTTTCTTTTATCATGTTCATTTTCTAGTGTAAATGAGATTTCCAGAGGAGAATACAGCAGTTGTAAGGGATACCCTGTAAAATTATCATAATTAAAATAATGATGGTTAAAGTAAATGGCACAGTTTGCATCTTCAGTTTTGGTTTGCAATGATTGACTTTAAAATGCTAATGGTGCTTAGCATTTTTAAGTCACTCTTGAGAATTGATATGAAGAATAGCTTGTTTTTACTTTTTGGGCTAATTATTCACTAAGTGCAACAGGTCTTGTCCTGGTCACCTTCAATAAACACATCACACCAAATGACATTCGACGACCTTTATTAAATTTCCATAACATAGCTTTGTTCACCAAATTCATTAATTACAACTATTCATAAAATAATTGATTCTAAACACAGCATAACATCCTTGTAATGTTAATCAGGGCAGCGTACCTACTCACCCTGCCCCAGTAAGCAGCGTCCATACCTCTGCTCACTTACTTTACTTATGAAACACCATCCTTGTAATGTTAATCAGGGCAGCGTACCTACTCACCCTGCCCAACAAGCAGGGTCCATACCTCTTCTTGCTTACTTTACTTATGAAGCAGCGTCCCATCTCACTTCATACCCCATTTATTGACTTATCTTCTACCAAATAATCAGCATCCTTACCTCGGCTTACTTATCTATTCAGCAAGCTTCCTCCAACTACTCATTTTCCTTTCACCTGATCCTTGAAATGAACATGCAGACACCAGAAAGGGAAGAGAAGAGCGCAAGCCTGTCCCTCTTCTCCACCAACCAGCCTGACCAGGTTGTTCCCCCTCCCTTCTACCCAAAATTGTTCAACCCACTACTTCCCATAAAGGGAAGGGTCAAGCCAAACATCATTCGGTGTACCCATCATCTGTAAAGCACCTTAGAATCCCTTCATAAACCCACCTTGCCATACCATCACTGAAACAGACCCTAATAAAACTACATAAAGTAGAATTACTGTGACCACACTTTACTACTGGAAAATACACCAAGAGAATACATACCCTTTAAGCCCACTGCCTTCAAAGCTGAAATCATGGCACCTTAGATGTCGGAAAACCAGCACCCCCTGATCTAGTTCCTGAAAACTTGCCTATACTCAACCCTGAAGTACTCTACATGCCCAGCCATAACACCTCCAATTCACTCATTACCAAGCCATCTTAATTCCTGTTTGTCCCTGGCCTCGCCCCTCGAAGGCTCTCTTTCTTTATGTTACCTATCACTAATAGGTAATTAAGACCTATCTTACAGCTGCCTTATCCTGCAACCAAGCTTCCTTTAAACCAAGCTTCATTTCAACCGTCCAACTCCCCTGTAACAATGCACCCATTTTCTACAACTACCCAAACATCGCCACCTACCATGTTTCCTAAAACTGTATATACAAAATTCACCCAAACCCCAAGTGACATGATCCTTGTGCTATTCTGTAAACCTTAACCTGGTATGTAACATCAACACTAACTACTCAAGGGACAATCAATTACCTCAAAGATACCACCCATGATGAACAAACTCCAGCATCCTGTCCAACACCTCATTAGCCTTTCCCCCACATATGGTTCAAACAACTGGATTAGTGAATACAACCACCCCAAGGCTCCCATAAACCAAGGCTTGAACTTCACTGGCTTGCAAGAGCCAAGCCTAATAAATGCCTGTGCTCCTATGAATGTAGTTACCCTACTCATCCCATGGGATCCCCCCACTCCCCATAAACCACCCCCAGCAGTTTTCCCTTTGGGCCCCCCCTACCTGCCTCTTCCTTGATTGCTCCCTATACCAACACAATAATCAGCTCACACTAATTAAACTCAGAGCTCTAACATGCCTTCCTAAGGTGATTACTCAGACCCTCCTTGTGCCCCATTCCAGTGACAACATCCATCCTATCAAAACAACACCTTTCAAATCCCCTTTCAAGCCACCGCATAAGCCTTCTGCACTTCAGCAATTTCTGTCAGTAACTGTTGCCCACTTGTGCTCCTCATGTGTAACCTCCTCGCTCACCACTGCTTCCATCATCGGTGAATTCACTGTGCATTGCCACAATTGGTACTCGGCACACCATCATCTATACAGAAAAGGAGAAAATTAAGCACTCTAATATGTAAAGATAAGGCTCGACCTTATACCCACCTATTCCAAATTACCGCCGCAGCATTCCAAGACTCCATCTGCAAGTAAGAAAAAGACACGTAAATCATCCAAAATACATAACACACCTTCCAAGACATCTGCAAGGACAACCTATCCTGCCAACCCCGGAAGGAATGTACCACCACCACTCATATGTATGACAAAGCATCAATAACTGAAGCTATGCCTCCAATGACCCTATCAAATACCCAAGATAAATTTAATCACCAGTGGAATACGTTACAACTAAACCCCACCCATGAAGAGACCTATCAATATCCACTACCCAGGTAGCCATGCAATTCCAGACCACATCCATTAGCGCCCTGTACAAGCCAAACTAACTTATATTGTAAAGCCATCTGCCTAGCTCTTAACCTTCCATCTCCAAATGAGGGACACTAACCAACATAATGCGGAACAAATGGACACAATGCAGCAAACCTAATAATAGCTGACCAGCAGCTTACAAAATACAATCAGGTATTATTTTAAGTATTCCTCTTACAAACTTAAAAAGTTTGCTAGAACCAGGTTGCAGTAGCATGGATATTCACAATGGCTAGTTAGAATGTCAGTAATCAGGGCAGCGTATCATTGAAAGCTAATAACAAATTAACTTAATGCTTATGAAGCTGACTCCAAAGTTCTTGTAAAATGAATAAACTGATTTGCAGAAAAATGCCAGAGTGGCTATCATACCTCTCAATTTCTTAAGAGACAAAATCTAAACCAAGGCTAAAATGGCATGGGGAGAAATAGGGACATATTTTAAACATTGCCCCTAGCAGCTTAGCGAAGTGACTGAATAATGGGTTTTGCATTAGCATGAATCCTCTGATGGATGTGGAGTCTCAAACTCAAATGTTTGTCATTGTTCAATGACTTCAACCCTATTTGCCAGAAAAGTACCTGTTTTTTGAGGAACACACCAACATGTGAGGCAGAATCTGGACATCCTGAAGCTTCTGCCTAATGGTTCATTTTAGAGAATCAAACATGGTTTGGTCTTTATTTATTATTTGCTCACTTACTTGCAATTGTTTACTGAGGTAATGCCTGAACCCCCTGGAAAAAATTCAGTCATTGTCCAAAAATTACACTTAGCAATCACTGCATTAAAAGATGTGCACAAAGAATCGGTCATTAAACCATAAAAAAGGTTACCAGCCTGTTTAATAACAAGCAGTACAGTAAGGACACAATGCACAGCAGTTACCAGAGTACAAGACAGGCAGCAGAAACTTCTTTGTCAAAGTATGGTCAAAGTTCACGAAATTAGCACCGTTTCACTCCTTAATGTTAGCCAAAGTGCTCTTCCCAGCATCCCGACGTGCCCAGTAATGACTCCCTCCACGATTCGTATGGTGTACATGAATTGTAACGTCTTCCCTTTGTGTAAAAAAAAAAAAAAAACTGTACTGCCAAGGCAAGACACCACTTCAGTGACAAACAATTCATGCATAGAGCAACCGCACCTCTCCCTTACTCAGAAACCCGTGAACAAACTGACAGACTGACAAGCAACTGCGATCACCATCCCGCCACCACCAATGCACCTTTCCACAAACTACTTACTCAAAACTCTTCCCCCAGCAGCATCCTCTCACCCATATGCCAGCATCCTCTCACCTATATGCCACCAATGCTTCTACTTCATTTACAGGGTTAATGTCACCTCTTCACTATTCAAAGTTTGTTTTTTCACCCATATGCAGCAGAGCCATTCTTGACTAAAATTGATTTACCATAAGCATTTCAAACAACATACATAAAACAATATGTACTATTTGCTCTTTATAACCACTACCTTATTTTTTTAAGCCTTTGAAAGGACATATTGAAATGTGTAATAATGTTCACACCGTGAAACATTTAAGCACTTTATGAGAGGCTGGTCTGTCAAAATGTATGAAATCAACAAAAGTGCTATAAACAGGAAATTAATGCAATTGGGTGTTATGCTTCCATGGAACTAGGCAGCAAAGTGTAATATTTAATATTTGTTCATGTACCTTCCCATATAACAAATTATGTAATTATGTGAATACATAGTTTTCCTCTTTTTCTGGTTATTAATTTGCTACATTTCCTAGCTGCTAGTATAGAAAACACCGGATCACTGTTTTACTGTTGGCATCCTCACTACTCTTCTTCTTAGCTTTAGGATGTTAAGTGGCCAACTTAACAGTTCATGACTACAGGATCTGACACTCTGTGAAGTGGATCTTGTCAACATCCCGGGAATTCAGAAGATAAAATGACAATGCATGTTTAGGAGTATCACTGTCACAATTAATACAATGGGAAGATATGAGCGAGACCAGAAGCCATATGAAAATTACTGTTTGTTCACTGATCTAAATTACACATAGCTAACTCCAACTGCTGAGTATCTGCTTTATTGTCAGTTTGGTATGTGTTGCATAACTGAACTGTTTGCAAGTACCTTAAGTATATACTAGTTACACGCACTTAGAGTTCTGCTTACCTTAAGTCACACATTGGTTCATAACATTTGTTCTGAACATTAACTCATCAGTGCTCTACCACCTCTCTTTACAGTAAATCTGCCAGTTTCTACTGTAGATTTTTTTAACTTGTACATGTTGGAACTGCTTTGAACCTGCTGGTGATTAGCAGCCTTCTCCTTATGTAATTCCCTTTAGAGATGAAATAATATTTATGCTCATCTGAGGCACCACATCTCTGTCTACTACTTCATCTGATTTGGACTGCTTGTTTTTTTAATAAATCAGTTTCCAAATATTAAACACCACAGATCCATAATATCTCTGTAACAGTTAATCAATGCCCTGTGTGGATATTGGACTATTGCATTATTTGAATATTATCTTTGCAGATTGTAAATGATCAGATAACCACCGGTCATGACGCACATGTGTGGCAACAACTACACCAACCAGCTCAGTGCCCGCGAAAACCCATTCGCAGTTTTACTGAGGCTAATGCCTCAAGTTGAACATGGCACACTAACCCCACCAATGGATCCTGAACCATGGGACACCCTCCAAAAACCACCACCACTGACAAACCGAGAACCCTAACGCAAACAAACTGAAAAGGGGATACAGGATCGCAACTGCATCTCACCACTCACACACACCTCCCATACCGCACTCAGACATGGAAAATGCAGAAACTTTTAAACATCAAACATCTGCATAGAAAGCAGAGCACACCTACCTCTGAAGGCAATCCACCCGGGATCCTGACAACCCAGAACAAGGCTGAATGATACTCAAAAATACCCCACTTCTCCACATTAATTCCCAAACCTCTGCCCCCCCCCGAAACCACTGTATACAAGAAAATGTTTGTAACCCAGAGAAGCACCATACCCAGCAATGAAAGCCTACCCCAAAGAGAAGAAACACAGCAAAACACTATTAATCCAGCTTCCCTTGTAACAAATTTAAACCCAGGCCTACCTGTTCCCAACCACCTACATGTCATCATGGACATGATCCTTGCAATAGCAAGTTAATGCCAAAATGTGCTTGTCTAACCCAGCTACGGTAGACTAAACCTCTTAAGCCCCTCCCCATCCCTATCTCATTTCCTCCCAACCATCCCTGCCTCCACTTAACCCTTTCACCTCCCCGACCCACTTAACTCCCACTAATAACATCCTACCCCTCCGCATGAAGATATCCTGGGACATCTTGGGTTGTTGCCAAATTTCATTTACCTCATGCAGTGATATCTGTATTAAACTGTTACGCCCTAACCACTCTATGCTATGAATTACAGCATTCTTCATTGAGTATTTAATGTTCTCTTTATAGAATGAAAAGAGAAGAGAAGGATAAAGTAAAGAGCATGGTGGAGCACTGGAACTTTTAACAACGTTAAATGTACTCCAGTGTCCTCCAGTCTGTGCTTACATACAAACACGCATATATAGATAAAGATATATAGGCATATGTAACATTACTAATGTTACAAAACAGCATATCACTGATTATTGATACAAATAATTGGAACTCAGAATCATGACAGTTAAACATGTGTACTCTAAACAAATCTTGGAATATGTAAATTAAAACAATACTTGCAATCAGTCCTTCAATCAGCTGATAAGCTAAGCAAAAGGAGTCCAAAAAACAGCTGTTCTACATATATATCTATATACATATACATATACATATACATATATGTATATTCTTTCCTTGTTAACACAGATACAGCACTCCAAATCCAAGTGTGTGACCCTCCAGTGGCAATGAAACGAAAAGCAGAGATTCAAAGGAACTTCAAATAAGATGCATTCATAAAAAATAATAAAGGAATAAACTTTATTATTTATTATTTTTTATTTTTTATTATTTATTATTTTTTATTTTTTATGAATGCATCTTATTTTTTATGAATGCATCTTATTTGAAGTTCCTTTGAATCTCTGCTTTTCGTTTCATTGCCACTGGAGGGTCACACACTTGGATTTGGATTGCTCTCTTTTATGTTTACGTGAGTCTCCTGCCTCAACTGATAGCAGCACTGCATTTGGCTTTTTGACAGATACAGCACTGTTAACACAGATTCAGGTGGACCACTTTCAAACTCTTTACCAAAAAAGTGCAGAAAGATGTGATCAAAGCTGACACAATGTAAAATAAAGTCAATTTATTAGAAATAATAAAACAAGTTAAGCACTTTCATCCTTCGAGTTCTTAATGGACTTCTTCAGAAGCAATGGAAACTCTCAGAAAACAAGCGTTTAAATACAACGCATCACAAAAATCTTAACATAGTATTAATGACTTAAAACTATACAATGTATAAAAATAGAGCAGACATCATCATCAGATGTTATGTGACTTGCCATGATAGGATTAGTAGTTTTAACACTGTATATACAATATGAACAGTATGTACACCTCGTCCCACATTTTTCTTCTCTTTTCCCATTTCTTGCTTACTTAACAACATAAAACATGCAAAGAATCCAATCAAAAACGTGGAGGGGGGTAGAGGATTGACAAGGAGAGGTAAGGTAAAATAGTGGTTTGGGAGGAGGAGAGGAGAATTGAGGTAAGTTAGTTGCTGTGGTAAGACTATATTGATGAATTCAGTTGGAGGAGCTGGAAATAGTTCTAGGATATAATAAGGGTGGCATTTACATCTGGCTTCTTTGGAAATGTGTTCTTTAAAGTTCTTTCTAAATTTAGTGAATTGATCAAAGTTTCTAAGACTGGCTTGGATAGTCTTCTAAGTTTGTGGTGCCATTATAGAGGAGCTGTGCTGGCTAGAGTACAGTTTTTTTTTTTTTTTTTTTTTTTTTTTTGGTAGAATGGATACATTTTTGGAGTTTTAAGGTCTAATTTTATTGTTCTAATTTTATAATTAGTATATATTTTCCAGAGTCCACTGGTAAAGAAAAAATGTTTCAGTGTGTATTTATTTATTAGTAAATAAGAGAGCCTAAAAGAAGTGCACATTATTGTTTCATTGGAAGCCATTTTGCTTTGACTAGGACAGCATAATGGTGCTGTCGGGGAGGGTAAGGTAAAACATCTACATGTGGTTATCTGTAGATTGTTGGAAAGATGTGCTTTTTCTTTGATGTATTAGTAATGTTAGGAAGGCTGCATTTTCGATGATCCACTAAGACTCCTATCTGACTGACATTTCTGCCTTCTAATGAAAGACAATGGGATATGTTTTTGCCAGAATAAGAATGAGCTCATTTTTGCTTTGTAGCATTAACTATGTATTAGAATTTTAGAGAGTGGTCTAATTAAAGGCCTAAGTATTGGAACTATGGCATAGTTTAACGATCTGTAGATGTTTAAGCATTATGGACCATTTCTGAGGAACTGTGTAAACTTTAGTCATAGTACTGAAGATCATGGCTTTAGTTTTCTCACTGATGAGGATGAGATTATTGTTTGTGAGCCAGATTGTGAGGGAGGTTAGATCTCTTTCAATTTACTTTTTAATGGAGATAACCATATTGCATAAAAAGTAGTGGGTGTTTATGGAAGGTTAGCTGGAAGACTGTTTACAAAAATATAGAAAATTAATGGTGAAACAACAGAAACTTGTGTTACCCCTTCTCTGAGCATGGCAGTGGTAAAAGTGGTTTTGCCAGTTTATATTTTAAAATGACTGCTGATAAAAAGCTTTGTAATCAGGCAAGGATGTTGGGGCTAATGCTCTCTGGGATTAGAGAGTTAAGGAGAAAAATATGTTGACTGTATCAAAGGTCTTAGCGAGAACAGTGAATAGAGAAAAATGAGTGCTGCTACCGTCTGAAGGTTGTAGTTGCCAAAAAGAAAAGTATCAAAACCAAAACTGGACACAACCACCACGATGTTATAAAACCAGTATTTAATGTCGAAGTAAAACAAAATGAGATAAAATAAGCGCTTTCACATGCTACACAGGCAGGGCCGGTGTTAGCATTTTGGGGGCCCCCAGCAAGTGTCAAGTTGGGGGCCCCCTAGGCACTTCCAGTATAAGTATCATCCTAACAATGCCATCCATCCTAAGCAACCCTTTATTTCATGCTGCAAACTTTTAGGAGTAGTATCCACAGACAGACCTGCAGCTACAAGCTTTTACATTACAACAGGCCTATGTATCGCACTATCACTATGTTGAGCTGTCTAACAAAGAGGCAGTTAGAGTTACTGGCACTTAGCTGCAACAGTGATACATTGCAACAAGTCTATGTACAGGTCTGGACTTAAAGTGAAATGATTACTGGACCTACATTTCAACACCCCCCCCTACACACACACACCCTCCAGTCCTCACCTCAGAGTCCTTCTCCTTTTGTGCTTCCCCATACCATTCACATTACTTTTTCTTCCTTTTCTCACATTTTGCCATACTCTAAGCTTTTTCAAGAAGCCATAACTTTCTATATGCTCTGAAGTGCATTTTACACAACCTTTTCATCCAATAATAGCTTGAACAGAAATTATGATTAAGGAAAAAAATCACTGTTGTGGTTCAGCTTTAGTTTTCCTTGCATCCTTCAACACACCTTTCCTGAACAAGACAGCCCAGTAATAACCATTTAGGAAATAACTCAAATCAGGGCCCAAGAAGCCACAGGTTTACAGATGGTCTGGGATGCATTTTAGAGCATTTTCTCAACATTTTACTCTAATGGTTGCCTAAATAAAAATTATGAAGAAAAAAAGAATGTCAGTCTTATTTTTTCTTTCAAGGCATAATTTGTGCCCAAGGCTTAATTTTCAAAGCTGACAAAATTGTAGCTTAGAGTAAACTAACAAGCCAGTAGTTGTGAGAATATTTAAGTCTTCTCTGGAAATACTGCTTACCTCCCTAACCCTCTAAAAAAGACAAGTCACTGCCTATGCATCCCTCTGGTGTTAGACTGGGATGAAAGCAGAGATTTAAATTGCCTTTGTCATATATTTCAAGTGACTGATGATATACATATACATAGCATGTTCTTCACCCCAGCCGTCAAAGGTAGCCACATGTATATGTGCCTAGTACGTGATTGTGAGAATGATTTCAGTAATATTCAAATTTGTTGCTCCTAGACAGTACACCTCTCACACAAGCTATAGTAACCTTCTTTGTACACCTCTGAGGTCTGTGAGAAACACTGCCCTCAGCTCAAACACAAGCTATAATGACTTCATGTGCACCTCTAAGGTTAGACTGTGATGAAAATCAAAGATGTAATATCCACACAATCTCCAGCCCCTCATAACCCGGAGCAGCTTTATGTACACACACACACATTTCAACAGGGCTGGTTTTAGAATGGGTGTGGTTGTAAACAGAGGCTATTATTAGCTTTATCCTAAAAGGGTCATATCTCAGCACTATTCAGGTTAAACAGCGTATTCAGAAAATTGACACATTTTTCTCCAACAAGCAACAGCTTTGGTGGGGGCCCCCATAGAGGCAAGGATGATAAAGGGAGTCCCCATTATCCATTTAGACAGTCTGGTGAGTGGAGGCAACCAAACTCCAAGAATATCTAAGTGTCGGAATGTTCTGTGATATATGTTATGTCTTACTTCCGAAATATAATTACTTGTTAGGTACATTTTTTACTGATGCACAAGAATAATGTCTGTGTCCTGGCTTTATTGGGTGCTTGCACAGATAAAAATCAGTGATGTTTTTTACACACACACACACACACACACACACACACACACACACACACACACACACACACACACACACACTAACATGCATAAGCCACAGCAGTACTAGTTATGTACTTATTTCAGCAAACAGCAATGCCTTGTGCAACATTGGTACTGCCACACCAGATTAGTCACTGCTGTTTAGCATTTGTCAAACAGCAGAAGCAGTAAGATTTATCTCATTGAGGAGTAATGCATACCTGTCACTGTCCCTACTTTCACAGACCTTCCCTGATTTTGTTCATACTTTTGCTTTATCCTTCGTAAAAGTCTGATTTGCTGGTAAATCATTCAGGATTACAGTCAATCAATTCAGACATCTGAGTTTTATACTTATTGTCCAAAAATAGATGTTGATGCAAAATATGTTATTCTAGTAACTGTTTAAGTGAATTAGAGAAATTTAAACATATTTATGATTCTGAGCATTTATTCTATTATTTTTGGGAATTATACTGAATTCTTAAGTAAAGAAATTGAGTTATAGTATCTGGTGTTCTGGTATTAGTTATAAAACTACCTGAAAGAGAAACTATCCCTGATGATCAGAAACATTAGCTCTTCTTAAAATCCAAAGTTTGCACTGAGGTAAGTCACTCTGGGCTGCTGATCCTTCTAGTGCTTATATTGTTCATGTTCATTATCATCTTCATCCTAACAGGGTCATATCACAGCCCTGTTCATGTTAAAGAGCATAATTAGGAAATTAATGCATTTTTCATTCCTCATTTTTACCCAGTCAGCAGCAGCTTTTGTGCGCCTCCCACACAGACAAAGATGATTAGGGGGCCCCCTGCAGCCATGGTTTTGCAGGGACTAAAAGCTGGCTATGTAATTAGTTTTAGTGGAGAAAATGTCCAAAAGCAGGGTTTAACTAAGCCAGGAGCACTATGTCTGTAGTAAAATATTTAATGGCATGCTGATGCCTGTTACTTGACAAAACACCATTACTACAACCAGAAATATCTTTGAATTTTAAAGGAGATATAAATAAGAGTTATTACCCTCATAGTTTAAGTATGCAAGACTGCTGCACTAACTTTGGTTGGTTTTACAGATGTGACAAAATATCAGGATAAGATAACTTGCTGTGGTTGGGGGCCCCCAGGGAACAGGGGGCCCCCAGCGACCGCAGGGTTCGCTGGTGCCTAAAACCGGCTATGTACACAGGCATGCTTCTTCAGATTTCACAAACACATTTTCAAACAGTTCTTAAATACTAACTGCACAACCAAACAATTGAATAATGGATTCAATAATTAAATTCAATAATTGATTGCTTGAACAAGCAATATTTTAAGGCAACCAGCTCCTGGTTGAAAGCCAGATATAAAGTGAATCATATATAATGAAATGTGTGTATGTGTATCCTGAATACAAAAATAAAAAAAAAATACAATGTAATAAGCAATATAAAGTAATAGTTAACTAACTAAAAATTAATAATTTAAACAAAACACAATTTGCAACATCATATTACACTATCCGATGTAAAAAAAAATATATAAAATATCAAAACACTATTTACTAAAATGCGTGTACTAACGAGAACAGTGAATACTGCGCCTGCAAGCTTGCGTTTGCTCATGCTTTGAAGGATGCATCAATAAGTGTGAAAATGACAGTCATTGTTTTGTGACCTGACTAGAAGCCATACTGATGTGGTGGTAGGATGGTATATTTTTTGATATAGTTGGTAAGGTGTGTAAAGACAATATTTTTTGTATTTTTTCGAGATGGGAGTATTGATGAGGAGCAAAAGTCTTTTGTGTTAGTGGCTATTTTGGTTATTGCTTTGACAGTCTTTTCAGAGTGACCATAGTTTTAGGTTAGGCACAGGTTGTATAGATGTTTGAGAGGGGATACAGCGTAGTCTTTGCATAATAAGATAAACCGATAAAGCAGGTCATCTTTTCTAAAAGAGGGGTGGTGGCATTCTTTAGTTGTTTTTTTTTTTTTTAAGGTAAAATTAGGGAGTATAGTCTGGTGATCCGGGGGAGGGATTGTTACTGTTGGATGTACCACAGATGGGGAAGGAAGGGAGGGTGCTGAATTCGACAAGAAAACCTTTACTGTGAAGCAGACCTGAGGTAGAAGGTAAGGAATTGTCTAGACAGTTTTTTGTGTTTAGTTCTTCTTGTGATGTTTACAGGTTACAGAAATGTTTTGATTGTGTTTTAGTTTGAGCTATTGGTTTTGGAGGAAGTTACTTTTGTTTCATCTTGTAGCTTTTTAGCTAGATCATTTTGATTTTCTGTTTTGGGAATTTACTTTTGCTTTCTCCATGCTATGTTTCTAAGTTTATAAAGGAATTTTAGTTCTAGGGTTCATATACCTGGTCACCAAAGATAAACAGACAAACAAATAAATACATACAAACATCTAAGTCACTCCAACAGTTACATTCACAAAGCCTGGAAAACAGCCATTGCAATGTTATTAGGTTGGCAGGACCACAGACCTTGGTAACTATCGACCCAGCAGTCACACTAGACACATATGTAAAACTATATCACACCTCATTAGCCTGGACATTGAAAATCTCTTAATCCTGAACCCTCATCAGTTTGGCTTTGTCAAGGCCTTGCCACATGAGTGACACTGACTTTGTGTTGTTGGAAATTTCCAGTGGTTTCTGCAAACAGATTATTTTACTGTTTTTTTCCCCCCTTGGCTTAGGTACTGTTTATGCTCTATAAAGGTTTTATTATGATATGCATATCATATTTATTTATTTATTGGAATTTGTTTACCAGTAAAGTCTGACTGGGCAGTGCCCTTTTTCAGTGGAGGCCGGGGTAAAAAGCTTCATTATACAAAAATCACAGGTATCATCTGCATTGTTTCATCATTTACTGTCTGTTTCATTCATAAGCAACAATTCCATTATTCAGGAATCCTTGACATCAATTGCATCATTTGCAAACAGTTTTGATAAAAATAACAGTTACATGGGTTGTATGTGATTTTTTTGTTTGTTTAAATATGGGGTGGTATTAGCTGTGACAAGGATAGCCACCCAGTGTTGTAATCTTTTCCTCTAGATGATAGTCACTGTTTAAGTGACACCCCAACCTCATGTGTAAAAATGGGGTTGTTGATGGACAGATGGATATGCAATATCATCAGTATGCATAGATTATCAGACTGTACTTAAGCATATTTGTTGCTGTAAGGACTTGTTCAAAATCTAGGACAAAGGAAGATATGATAACAGATTGGGGCCCAAAGAAAGGAAGGATAGGAGAAAGTGTAAGGAAGATAAAGGAGATGAGATTATAGAAGAGGGTATAGTTGTGAACATAGTATGTTATGTTTTGTTCAGCAGAGAGTTATGGCATAAATTCATATAGCTATATTAGCACCAGTTTAACCAGGGATGGTTCTGGTGCAGAGGCATTTATATGGCAGTTATTTCTTCAGTTGGCATTTAAAGTGCTTCAGGTTGCAGACTGTTCTTAAGTGGTGAGGTATGGTATTCCAGCTATTAGCAATGCAGTGTGAATACAAGGTGTATCCTGCAATGTCGTTAGGTTTAGTTATGGAGAGTAATGATTTGTCAGTGGAGCACAGAGGTCCCTTAGTAGTGTTAGGTTGAATGGTGGAGTGAAGAGATAAGAATTTGTCAGGGCTGTGCAGTAGTTTGAAGTTTGCATTTAATGGGGGGGGGGGGTACAACAGACACATTTATTACAAGCCAGTTTAGTTGATTTACAGATAGGCAGTGATGTGATCTATATTGTTGTTTGGTTGCAAATCTGTCTACTTTATTGTAGCATTGTTCAAGTTTGTCTGATAGAGAGGATTTGAGATTGGTTAGGCTAGCAGAGGCATATAACAGGGTGGGGAGTAAAAAAGAAGTGGCTGTGTTTTGAGTCGGTGAGGTAGTGTTTTACACTATGCCTGTATAGCTCACTATTTTCCTAATCTGTTCATACCACAGGACCCTGGTTAAAGCCAATTACCAAAGATACAGAAGTACTCCCACCAGGTTAAAATACAGGCAGCTTAGCTTTTGTTGTGTTTTCTTTATGGTGATCAAATTTCAGGTGGTTGTCTATAACAAAACCTGGCAGATTGGTGTGGGATACAAGTTCTATATTGGTCTTGTTGGATGACAGAAGTTCCTATTAGATGACCAAAGATGCATTTTTTCGAATGCATCTTGATTGAACTTGAAAAGATGAAAAGGCAAAATGATGAAGCGGCATATAAGCGAATTCTTTCCCTCGGAAAGAAATCACTTGGCTGGGTCCATTACTTTGCCATTTTTGTCATTGTAGTGTGATCTCAGAGTTGGTATATTTAAGTAGGGGGGTGTGGAGGGCACAGCCCCCCACTTTATGTTATGTTTTAAGTGTTTTTTTCTTTTTTTTTTTTTTGGAACAGCGATTTTTTTCCCTTGGAATAAAATTGCTGTTCTAAGTGTTTGAGTTTGTAAGCTTTCGCTTACATGGGGTAAATAAATCATTGTTCGCTTTTCTAAGCATTCGATGATTTAATATAGACCCGGATGACAGTATATTGAAGCTATTTTTGAGAGGATAAAAGTTGGAAGTGAACAGTAATAGTTACATTTTTTTTTTTGGGGGGGGGGGTTCAGTAGGAGGTGTGAGTTGTTCAGCCAATCTTTCTGGAGGAGAAGAATTAGAGTGTAGTCTTCGGAGTATCATACTATGGTAGTCATTTTGGCTGCTGGGTTTAAGTCATTGATAAATAAGTTAAACAGCATTAGTGCTAGGATGGAACCCGTTGGGGCTCTGACATATATGGCGAGTGAAGGGGAGAAATCATCTTGTCTTTTCACTGCTGGGACCTATTAGTGGGGTAATTAAGAAACCTGTTAAGTGAAAAGGGTAACAGCCCATAGGCAGAGAGTTTAGTTAGGAGAATGACTTTCCCTCTGATTCATAAACTTTTCATCAACTCCCTACATATAATGTCTCTCTCAATCTCAACCTCCCCTATTAACTCCAAAATCTCAGCTCCATTTCACTGACCATGTATTCTTATCTTAGTACCTAAACAATGGGACACCATTCCTCTCTCAATCACAGACATAAAAAATACTCAGATGCCATACAACAGCTCAAGAAACACCTCTTGACCCAAAGGAAGTACAGCTGTACTGACTCGGGTCATATTACATGAACCCTGCAGCACTCTCACACCCCCTTGTCCATATTTCATCCTCCCTTATCTCATCTTGTCATCCTGTCACTTACTGTCTCTCAGTTCATCCTACCTCCTTCTTGGCCTTGTATCTCTCATGCCTCTTTCTTCTCCTCCTCCCTCTGCATGCCTCTATCTCCATTTCTCTGGTACCCTTTCCTGGAACTATTCTCACTTGTCTCTTCTAATGACTTCATACCTCTCTCTGTACTCATACGTTGCTATCTCTGTAGCATAAGCTGCCTCAATCATCATGTCTACATTTTATCCAAAAAGCTTTGCTAAGCAGAATTCCATTTTCCATTCATGTTTTGACTTTGCAAACTGCTTCCTGAACTAAATGTTGTAGTATAGTCTTGCATCTGTAAATATTTGTTTGTAGCATATTTTTTTATCTGCAAATATATTTTATTAATTTCTTATGGGAGCCTATTCAGCTGGTCCATTGAGATGAGTGCACAATCCCAGTAAGCAAAGTATAAATAAATAAAGTAAATAAACTAAAGTTACTTTCGTGACTGTATGGTTTTCTTCAGTCCATAATACCTGGTCAGCCTTACTTCATGTCATCATTTTTATCTGAACTAGCAGCCAGGCTATCACATATGCAATATACTGCTGTATGTGTGGATCAGTGTGTGTTAATGAGGCCATGCATTTCTAACCTGTGACCATTGCTAAACTGTTATGCTACACCTCTCATTTGACACCCACGTCGCCAAAGTGGTTAGAAAGACCTTCTACCTTGCTCACCTTATCATGAAGGGATTCACATCCAGATCAAAGGATGTCATTGTACCCTTATATTCCTCCCTTATCAGGCCTATGATTGAGTACAATGCCCCATTTGGTATGTCCCTCACCCGGCACCTGCAGCAGCTGGAGAGACCCCAAAAGTACCTTACCAAGAGGATCAAGGGTCTCCAGCATATGTCATATGCAGCCAGACTGAAAAAGCTGTAGCTCTATTCAGTAGCATACCGCCTGCTCAGAGGTGATCTGTGCCTTACGTACAAGGCCATGTCCAATTCAGAATTAATGGACATGCTCCACCTCAAAAAATCCAAATCCATCAGAGCCACGAGAGATAAAGATCTAAACCTCAGCACAAATATGAATAGGACATGCTGGAGGGACAGATTCATAACCCAGAGGCTTCCCACACTCTGGAACAGGATACCTGTCCATGTTAGGCAGAGCCCCTCACTGACTCTCTTCAAGAGAAATCTGGATGAATGGATGGGTGATCGTAGATTTACCCTGGGGGTCTTCTCTGTGTCATTGCTAGATAGAGGCACAGTAAACTAAATTTAATTTAAATTGTACACTTTTGTATCATTACATGGGGTGGCGAAAGCCACATACACTTTGGCTAGACTTATAAATGCCCTAGGGCAGATAGCCTAGTACTATACTATGAAACTATAAATCATTCTGCTGTAATTCCCATTTCCTCAGTGAGACTCTACTCCCTCCCTCCTTAATTTAATTGGGTTTCTACTTCATAGGTTGATATTAGGCTAACTGCCTTTGGGAGCAATTTTTTAAGCCTAGCCAATTATCCTTTGTGAGACTCAAACCCTGCACCTTGCGTTTGTAAGGCAAACACCTTAACCATTAGGCCACCCTCTTCTCCAACCATTTTCTCTTGGTTTGGTGCATGCCCACCATTTATGTTTCATTAATCCAAATTCTTGTATTTATTCCTATAGGGTTTTGGATACTGTCTGTCCTCCTGTTCCCTCCTTTGTTAACTCCTGACAGTCTTGTGTCCCCATTTTTCACCCATTTATCTACTTGTTTTTTTCCCTTTGAAAGTTCATCCATCCTCTCATATACCACTTGCTTTCCTTTGTATTCATGTCATGTTGCTCCACCTCTTTAGTGCCTCCTGAATCATTGCTTCATTTATATTTTCATACTATCCAATTTGCCATTTCCTCTTTTATTTTGGTCTCTCCCTTACTCTCTAGCCAGGTAATTAGATTATATGCTAAGGTCTGCATTGGTATGTGTGGGAATCCCCAGCCCTCTTTTTCCTACTCAATTTTAGCTTGTTTTTGTGTCCCATGTCCATTTCGCTTTCTCCATCTACCCTTCCAAAGACATTCTGTAATTTTAGTAATTTGCTCTCCACTGGGTCCACTGTCAGGTTGCTTAATGCATGTGCTATAACTGGGAGAATCATCATGCCAATTACATTGATTCTATCTAATTGTGAGTATGTTTTATGTGCTCCCTTGTTCAGTATCCCATGCATTATCTCTGGACGGTGCAGTGGTGCAGCAGTAGCACTATCACCTCACAGCAAGAGGTACTCTGGTTCAATTCTCGGCTGGAGTGCCTTCTATGTGGAGTCTGCATGTAATCCCTGCATTCATGTGGGTTTCCACTGGGTGTTCCAGTTTCCTTCCATGTTACAAAGACATGCATCTGAAGTATTTCTCCACAGGCCTCTGAAAATTGGCTTTGTTCCAAGTTGGACTTTCCCGGTTAACAAATAATAAATAAATCTCCCTTCTCTAAATAATTTGCTTTGTATCACTTAGTGTGTGCCCTTCATATGCTCTTAGATACTTTGGGTATTCCTTATACTGAATGTGTCCCACTCCTCTCTTGCCTTTTCCTGTCTTGACCAAAACTGTCTTTTTTCTGGTGGTCACAACACACTTGCTCACTGCCACATGCCTAAAAAAGGAAGTGCTCAGACTCCAACTAGCCTGATTTCCCATTTCTATGAAGCCTTCCCCACAGTCAACTTTCTCAGACATAAGCATACAGTTATTTACATATGTTATAAACTTCGACTGTACTCCTGTTCTTATTTTATTTTTGGTAAATAAACATAATAATAATAACCAGCAGGCAAACACAAAGATCACCAAAGGCAACCCACACATGTACATCAGAATATTATAAACAAGACATAACAATAAATTTATTACATTGCATGAGTCCAACAGCAAATAAATGTATACCGAAGTTTGTTATTGTTATGAAAACTAACTTGTTTATTCAAACATCTAAGATATTTCTATACCCATATATTTCCAGTATTTAAAGATAATATTTAAAATAACTGCAACAGCTATCCTAATTTTTAATAAACAGATTTTGAGGAAAAGTAAAGGGAGATCTTGGCAAACCAAGCCTATTTCCCCTCCCCCAACACACACACACACACACACACACACACACACACACACACACACACACACACACACACACACACAGTCATGTTAGCACTTTTTTCTTCACTTCAACTGCCATCTCTTTTATGACTAGCATGAAGAGTTCTGGGAAGAGAGGGCACTTTTGTCTTGTCAGCCACTGTACTTTTTGTGCCTTGAAAACTCCTATGTTTATTATTACCTCTCTTTCTGGCTAATTGTAAATTGAGTTTATCAGTCCTATAAAACTGTTTCCATTCTCTTTTTTTTCCTAGTATCTCCCAGATAAATTGCCTTCTGACTGTATTGATTACTTTTTGTAGGTCAAAAAAGACCTTCCATGCTTGTGCCCTCACCCCTTTTTTGGTCTTTTCTGCCCAAAAACTCTGTTATGGCTTATCAATTTATTTCTGCCATTCTTCCTTTCACAAAGCCATTCTGCCCCTCCTGTACTATTCTTAGCAGAATCTCATCCAGTCTCCTTGCTAGTACTTTTGCCATAATTTAGTCTATGTTTATCAAGAAGATTGATCTATAATCCCTTTGTTCTATTCTATCCTCCTTTTGGGATCACTATAACCCTGGCTGTTTTCATTGTGTCTGTTTTCCCTGTTTCACTTAGCTTTTCATTGTTCTGCTTTATAACTATTCACATTACTGCTATCACATATTCATCTAGGCCCCCTACTTTTTGTATTTCATTGCCATCACTGCCTCTTTGATCTTCTCCATCGTGATTTTTACCTTAAGTCTCTCGCTCTGTATTCCTTCTGCTTGGTACCTCTTGCTCTGTGTATGACCTCCTAATGGATTTCCTTTCCTTTCTTCTGTTCCTTGTATATTTGCTGGTACTATTTCCTCAAGACTTCCCTGACTCTGCTGTCTTCTTCTACATTCTCACCTCTTTTCCCATAATGTTTAGTATCTCTCTGTCACATTTTCCTTCTTTATACTTCCTTGCTAGGTGGTTTCCTTGTTTCTCCCCAGTTATATTAGATTCAGACATGCTGAATGTAGACTGTTTGGCATTTTCTGAGCACTAAAGCCACCCATCTTACGTTAAAAGGGCCCTCCGGCACCCTTGTGACAGAAGAGTGTAGTCAAGGACCCATCTGAGTTGGAGATTGGAACAGTCTTTGGCTTTACTAATGACTGAATTGTTTGAAAACTTTTTACTTAGCTGAGATTTAAAGATAGGGTTTGCATGCAACTGCACACCACACAATGTGGATTAGCACTGCTGTGTATATGCACAAATGTTTATAAAGTCAAATTCTCCTTAGATAACTGCTCGGGTACCCTCCTAAGCTTCCCCTGCTTCTCGGCTCAAAACACAGTTAAGCACTGTGACCCAGAGAGCAACCCAGCTGTGCTTTTTGAGGAGCCGGTGCAATCCAGCAAACTGTAGGAAAGACCCCCCCCCATGTCATTGTTAGCTATACGTCCCCCACCATGAGTCATGAAAAGCGCACAGGCTACCTGGACCTACTTGAGTCACTCTCAGTGCAGCTATATACCCTGAATATGGGTGACTTAAACTATTCTTCCATCAACTGTGTAACATATATGAGCACAAACACACTTGCCCAAAGGTTACTGGACTTTTTTAACACAGATGTACCGGAGCAGATAGTCAGCACCCCCACAAGGGGCTCTAACATCCTTGACATAGTGCTCGTCAACATGAGGGATTGCTGCACCACCCCATGTGTGGGGCCTTCCCTGGTAAAGTCCAATCATAAATCAATTTCATTTAAAGAAACAATCGTACCTGACCCACCCTCAGAAGCAAAAAGGTAAAAAAATGTCTCCAAAGCAAAGTATAGCCTACTGAGTGATGGCATCAATAATTTCAGACCCCCTGCCAACATTGACAGCAATAACCCCTATACTGCAGTGTACACAAATGTCCTGTATAAACCCCTATATAAATGTATAGACTCGGACATACTGAAACAGATAAAATCAAGATCCTTACAATAAAATAAGCCACCAGGTGGACAGCCAGCAGATGTAGGTTATATAATAAGGGAAAGAGAAACTGCTGTCAAAAAACAAGAGGGAACTGCCCCAGCAAAAGAAGAAATCCCTCCAAAGCATAAACAAGCAGATTTGACATCTTGTAAACTCCTCTAAAGCTAATTTCAAAACTAAATTAGCATCCCTAGCTAAGGTAAATCAAAAAGCATTCTTTAGCTATTTCCAAAATCTAAAAAGAAAGGTCCAGCTTTGTGCAGAACTAGCTGTGGATGGTACCACTTATAGTGAATCTGAAGATATCACCAACCTGCTAGCAGACAGGTTTGGTGAAAACTTCACCCACTGTCCTCACCAATCATACCCCATAACATACCTGTCACCAGTCTTCTGCCTTGTATCTCCAGAGAGCAGGTCATAGCTGCACTCTCCAAGACCAAAAACACAGCCTCGATGGGAATGGACAACATCCAAAGCTGCCTATTAAATGGTCTAAAACAGGAGTTAGAGGAACCACTGAGCATACCCTTCAATCTCAGTCTAAGCACTGGCTTTGTCCCAGCTGAGTGGAAAACAGCAACCATAATCCCCTTGCACAAAGGGGGTCCCTCAACCGACTCAAGGAACTACAGACCCCTAAACCTGACCAGCCTTATCTCTAA
Source organism: Protopterus annectens (assembly GCF_019279795.1). Taxonomy (NCBI): domain Eukaryota; kingdom Metazoa; phylum Chordata; order Ceratodontiformes; family Protopteridae; genus Protopterus; species Protopterus annectens. Next base: position 1,134,973,626 of record NC_056732.1, on the reverse strand, counting down.
GGCCATGGAGGGAATCATCATGGATCTTATCAATGAGGATATATGTGACCTTCAAACTCTTGACCCAACCCGGTTTGGCTTCATTAAGGGCAGATCATGCCTGCTAAAGTTGTTGGACTTCTTTGAGAATGTCACCAAAGCCCCGGATGAAGGAAAAACAGCTCACATTGCCTATCTCAACATAGCCAGGACCTTTGACACAGTCCCTCACTCAGGCATCATTGAGAAACTCACCCGGCTGGGGCTCAACTCTTACGACATTAGATAGGTAGCCAACTGTCTCACAAACAGAACACATGCAGTCAAAATTGGGGATGCCAACTATACTAGCAGATCTGTTACCAATGGTGTTTTGCAAGGATCTGTGCTAAGCCCCCAACTCTTTGGCATCTATTTTTCAGAAATCCAGGCGAAAATAGATGGCCTATGGCTTACCGAGTTTGCTGATGACTCCAAACTGGGTGCAATCATCAAATCCCCCAAAGGTGCCAGCATACTACAAAATGGGCTTACACAGACAAATGATTGGTGAAAAGCCATGGATTTAAACAAAATTAAAAAAAAAATGCATTATCATCCCCTTTGGCAAAGGAGAAACCATTGCTAATTACAGCATTAATAAAATCCCACTTCAAACCCAGTGGTAAGAGATTTAAGAAAACAAGTTGATAGCAGCCTTAATTTTGATCATCAGGCATCCACATTAGCAAGGAAGGCCTTCTACATTGCACACCTGATAAGCAAGGGAATAGCTTTCAAAGCTAAGGAGGTCATAAGTCCCCTGTACTTGGCTTTCTTCAGACAAATAATAGAGTACAATGCTCCCTTCTATATGTACCTCACCAAACCTCTGCAGCTGCAGAGACCTCAGAATTTTCTTACCAAGAAAATTCAGGGCTTACAACACAAGACCTACAATGACAGACTGAAGGGCCTGACACTTTACTCAGTATCTTATAGACTGCTTAGAGGCGACTTTTGCCTGGCCTACAGAGCATTCTCAGACCCTGCCTTGATGAAGCTGCTGCACATCCGCAAATCCAATGGTACAAGATTCACTTGCTCTAGGGAGCTTAACCTAGCTTGCAATATTAACAGGACATGCTGGAGAGATAGATATGACTCCCAGAGGTTGCCACCCCTCTGAAAGAAACTCCCAATTCATGTAAAATAGGGTCTACTTCACGCTATCAAATTTTGAAAATGTCAAACAGCAATAATATCGTAAATGCCGTACATTGAGAGTGTTGTTGCAGGATCGTGGTACAGTGAGGATCAGGAAATTTGCCCTTTCCTCACTGTAGTGTGAACTCGGAGTTGGTATATATAATTAGCAGGAGATGTGGGGGGCACAGCCTCCCCACAAGAACAGTTTATATGTATGACATTTACGATCATATTGCTGTTCGACATTTTAGTCTTTTGACAACATGATATAGACACATAAAACAGAGCTCCTCAGTGACCCTAATTAAGCATAACCTGGACAATTGGATGGCAAACCATAAATTTACACTGGGGATTTCACCTATGTTCCTCTTAGACAGGGGCAGCCAGTGCTGATCTTAGATTTGCATGCAAACATAGACTATATATCTTGGTCCATAAGGAAACAAGGATATAACATGGCTAGGCTTGTAGAGGCCATAGGGGCAATAGCCTAGTAACCTCCTATGATCCTATAGTCCTATGATCCACAAGAACTCCTTCCAGTGGCATTGCTTATTTCCACTGCAGTGGTCACCTTTCCTTCTAGTTCAGTTTTTATCACTGCCTCCTCTGTCGTTAGTGCTTCTCTGTCTATACCAATTTCCACATTTTTCTTTTTATCCTGTACAGTGCATCTTTCAATGCATCTCCTCATCTTGTCTCCTTTCCTACCATCCTGCATAATGATTTTTCCTATAACCTGTACTTTGATTCCATCCCATTAATGATTCCTCATTCTAAATTGTCTATACTATTTTTCCCCACTGTCTCCGGTATCAGTTTTTGTAAATGGTGTTTCCTTTCTTGTTCTTTCCACCTGTAACTCATCCATCTCCATCCCACCACCACCTGTTGTTCCATCTCTGTTCTTATTGTTATTTGTACCACTTCATGCTTGAATATGTGTATCTCCTGTATTTCTATTTCCTCTGTTTTTAAATTTTGCTCTTTCTCTAGTGTCCTGCCCAGTCAACTGGTTTGAATTAATCAATTTCTGGTAAATGTGTTCTCCTCCTAGGATGTCTTTCTCTACTTATTCCATTCCATGCTCTTTCTTTGATGTCTCTTTTTAAGTCTCTTTTCATCCTTATAATGTACTCTTTTGTTAAACATGTTGACTTTCTTGATCTCTAAGTGTGATTTTAAAGCCTTCTCTTCTGATTTCCTCTCCATCCCTTTTTATCAAATTCAGTTATTCAAAGAACATGCTAATAAGGTTCCGTGTTTCCTTGTTTGGAGTATACATATTCCCTGTTGTCCAGCTCCTTCCATTTATTCTTCCTTGCCTAAAGGTCCATCTCCCCTCCCCACTTCTCTGCACTCTTTCAGTCACTGCATGTGATTCAAACCTACTATTACTGAGCATATTATAGAGCAGCATCATGGAAATATTAATATGATGAGAGCTAATGTATTACTACAGGTAGTTTTGAATGTGAGAAATGAAGATAGTCAATACTATCTTGCTGAAATTGAGGCTGAAGTAATATTAAAATTTAATACATTAAAACCTGGTGGCTTAAATAGTGAACTGGATTTGAAGGTAATATGCTTTTGGAAGTATGTATGGTTTCACTGTCTGATTTGTTAAGATATTTTTAAATGTTTTTTAATGATGCGATTAAAGTTGGTTGAGTGATTTTTTTTTTTTTATTTAAATATTGCTTTGCTCATTGATACAGTGAACAGTCTTTAAAGGCATTTAATTGAGGTGCTAGACAGTAAGGTTGTTTCCATTTGATTTTTTGTGGTTTATATTATACTATATTTTATTTTAGAGGTATTGTATTTGTCATTTGTTTTCATTTTTATGTCACACAAAATAAATATGAATTCTCTGAATGAGTTTCTGAGATTATTAAGACCTGCTGGAAGTACTCAATGCAGTGTGAATAACTATTTGGAGGATCTGCAGTCATCCCAATTGATGGAATACATGTTGAATGGGCTGGTTGTATGAAGGAAAGGGGGATAAAATGGTGGAGAAGACCCTGTGACCAGGTATGGTTCTTTCAAAATACATAAGACTACTGCAGTTACTGTGGTTAATAAAGAGTTGATTGAGAAACTATAAAAGTTTTTAATACCTGATACTAAGGTACATTTTAATTTGTTGACTCAGGTGAAATATATAGATTTGGACATCACTCCAAGGGGTTTGTGTGCTTTTAAATCTCCATGTACTTTACTTTATGAGGATGATGCTGTGGAGATGACTTTTAAAGAATGATGGGAAACACAGGCTCATCACAGTATTATGAAGTGCACACAGATTTGTGCTGAACAGGAATGAAGTGGGATAAGGTAAAGAAAGAGATTAAGTTTAGCACCAGATCAAACAAGTAACCAAAATTCAGTTAGATGATGTAATGAAAGAAATTAATATTAAGATAAAAGATCTGAAAGAGAAACTGCTGAAGGTAAAAAAAGGAAATTGGAGACGTGGCTTCTAAAAGAAAGCCTGTGTTTTTATGGAGGAAAAGGTAATGGGCAAACTAAGAAGAAAGGAAATAATAATTTGCTCTTAAATTTAGTTGGTTTCTGGTCAGATATTGATTACAGTGATATCTCTGGTGATGAGCAAACATGAATGAGGAAGATGTTCAAGGAACTGAATTGTAATGTGAATTGAGAGGATCAATATAAGGTGATTTTTGGAAGAGCAAAGTTATACAGCAGATCAAATGACAGTTTGATATCAACAAAATTTAAAGAAATACCAGAACTAAGGTATGCTCAGCTATTAATAAGGTAACTCTTGATGAGACTAGTGCAATTAACTGTTGTCCTTCAGATGTATTTGTTGTAATGAATATTCACATTTCTATAAGGAACATTGAAATCAAAGACAGTGGTAATTTTCAGTAACATCCAGTTATCTGAAGAATTACTTTTCGTTTTATGATTGAGCTTAAAGTTAGATGTTCATCGTGTTACACTGCTGCAGTCATCACACTTGGGTTATCCTGCTGTCAGGCAGTCCCGCAGTTGGCCAGAGTTCCAAAGTCTTGGTCCGGCGTCGGTTGCTGTCGCTTCTTCCCTGACGTCAGTGCACCAGGGGATATAAGATGCATCCGGCGCCATTTTCTTCAGTCTTTCTTGTGGCACGGTGCCCGAAGCAGAAGCAGTTCGCAAGTGCCGGTCAGCCGACTCCTGAGATTTTTGAAGTTGAATTTCAGATCCGAAATCTTCAATAAAGCTAAGTACCCCACTGGGGAAACTTTTTTCTTGCCTCAGACCGATGTCAGAAAAAGTTAATAATTGTATTTCTTGTGGGAAGCAAATACATCAGAAGGACTTCCACTCTTACTGTATTCCATGCCTAAGCCCTGATCACGATGTCACTAGTTGTCGGTTTTGGGATAGATTTAACAAACACACTATAAAAAGACATTTTGATTTTGCTTTGCACTACTTTGGCCGAAGGTTCAATTATACTATGCCGTCGGATCAACCGATGACCGCAATTCTAAAAAAACGCAAAGACAAGGATAAAGACAGACATCCGAGGTCCAAAACCGACGATGAAACCTCTTCTAGGCCAGTCACCGGTTCACTGGTTCTCAGTGAGTTGCTTTCACAGCCCCTGACACCCGCTACCTCAGAGCCATAGGCCGCCTCTGACTCCCACGTGGAGACAACTAGGCCTCTGGAAACTCAAGGTATTGGGCCTACGGAAACTAATCCCTCAGATGGGTCCGGAGCCGCTGAGCAGGCACCGGCTTCTGAGGGTGTTTTCAGACCTTCACAACTTATCATTAAATCAACAGCCAAGACAAAGGTACCATTAAAGACAAAGAAACAAGTACAGCATTCTCCTGGACAGTCCTCCATGCCTAAGAAACAGATGCTTAAAATGGCCAAAAACCTCATTACTCTAATCAGGGGTTCCCATCCCCCTCCTGAGAAAAGGCCTAGGCAGGATACAGAATATGACTCATCTGATCAGGTTTCCATTTCCTCTGATTCCTCTTCAGACCAGGGATACTCTTTACCCCCCTATGAGGACTCTGATGCTGAGGAATCTATCCCTTCAGCCTCTCCTCCTGAGAATTACTCTTTTGGGGAAACTTTACATACCATGAGGGAACATTTCCATTGGGAAAATCAGGAATACTCAGAATCCAAGAAAAGGCTCAGGGATTTCCTCTTATTGCCTCAGCACAGGCCCCTGGCTATTCCGCCTGTACTAGACATTGTGGATGATGTGTTCTCTGAATCCAGCTTATCTCCTGACTCTTTGCCCCCTGATCCAGCCAAGCCAGATAGGTATTATAGAGTCCCTGACTCTCACAAGTTTCTATACAAAATCCCTTCTGCTGATCCAGAAACTATTTCCCAGGGTCCAAAAGGGGTTAAGGCTTCCATTGCAAAAAATCCAGTACCCTCTGACAGAGATTCCAAAGCTTTGGATAGATGGGGGAAGAAAGTATACACGTCTGCAACTTTAGCAGTAAGAGCTTTAAATTGCCAGTTTCACATGCTTAAGTGCCAACAATATTTAATGGCTCAGTTAAAATAGAAAATGCTTGCTAGCTCAGAAGCTCCTTATTGTAAAGAAATGCAGGATTTATTGCATGCAGTTGAACAGGTGGGAAAACATACTCTGCAATGTGGTTTTGATTCTCTAGAGGCCTCTTGTAGAGCCGCAGTTACAGGTTCTGTTATTTGAAGACATGCTTGGTTAAAAGAACAGAGTTTACCTGAACATGTTAAGGCAAAGTTATTGGATGCTCCTTTACAACATGATACCTTGTTTGGTGTTAAGGCAGAAGAGGTGTTAAAGAAAATGGAGGATAAAGCTAAATCCATGCAAACAGTCAAGGATTTCTTACAGGTACAGCCACCTCGGTTTAGCAGAAATTGGCCAACAAAAAATTGGTCCTTTCCAGTGTCAGACAGGCCACAGAGAGGCAGATACAGACACCCAAGAGGCAGATCTCAACCCCAAGGCTCAAACAGACAACGGCAGTGGGGCACCTCAACCCCAAAAGGAGGTGAGGACAAGTCTCAACCTTACAGGAAACAGTCAAAATGACTTTCCCTTAAGTACGCCAAGCACTTCCCTTCTGGAAGCCCCCTTAGGGGGAAAACTAGCACTTTTTTATCAAAGCTGGCAAACAATCACCCAAGACAAATAGTTTCATAATTTCATAGTATAGCACTAGGCTATCTGCCCTGGGGCATTTGTAAGCCTAGCCATAGTGATGTGGCTTTTGCCACCCCATGAAATGGTATAAAAATGTACAGAATAAATCGAGAATACTGTGTCTCTGTCTAGTAGTGACACAATGAAGGTCCCCTTATATAATAGAATTAGTTTACTGTGCCCCTGTCTAGCAGTGACACAGATGTGACCCCTGGGGTAAACTTATGATCTCCCATCCACTCATCAAGATTTCTCTTGAAGAGAGTCAGTGAGGGGCTCTGCCTAATACGAACTGGGATCCTGTTCCAAAGCATGGGAAGCCTCTGGGTTATGAATCTATCCCTCCAGCATGTCCTATTCATAGTTTTGCCGAGGTTTAAGTCTTTAGCTCTCGTGGTCCTGATGGATTTGGATTTTTTGAGGTGGAGCATGTCCATCAGATCCTGATTGGACATGGCCTTGTACGTCAGGCAGAGATCACCTCTGAGCAGGCGGTATGCTACTGAATAGAGCTGAAGTTTCTTTAGTCTGGCAGAATAAGACATATGTTGGAGACCCTTGATCCTTTTGGTGAGGTACTTTTGTGGTCTCTCCAGCTGTTGCAAGTGCCGGGTGAGGTACATACCAAATGGGGCATTGTACTCAATCATGGGTCTGATGAGGGAGGAATATAGGGGTACAATGACATCCTTGGATCTGGATGTGAATCCCTTCATGATGAGGTGTGCAAGGTAGAATGTTTTTCTAACCACTTTGGCAACGTGGGTGTCAAATGAGAGGTTGCTGTCTACTTGGGTCCCTAGGTCTCTGATTACTTTTTCCATACTCAGTGGGTTGCTGTCTATGTGATAATTTGTGGGTACTTTGTTTTTTCCAAAAGGGATGACTATACATTTTTGGCATTTAGTTTAAGGCCGTGACTACGGCACCAGTTGTCCGTTTCAGTGAGGCCTTTTTGTAGGATGTGTGTGTCTGCTGGTGTATTGACTATGGCACCTAGTTTGCAGTCATCTGCGAACTTTGTCAGCCACAGCCCTCCCATGTTTGCTTTAACATCTGAGAAATAAATGCCGAACAAGAGGGGTCCCAGGACAGATCCCTGTGGGACACCACTTGTGACTGGCTTTGAGTCTGACATTGCTCCAGTGATTTTAACTTTATGGGTTCTGTCCTTTAGCCAGTTTGCAACCCATCTAGTGACATAAGGATTTACTTTTAAGCTGTTTAGCTTATCTATGATGCCTGAGTGAGGTATTCTGTCGAAGGCCTTAGCCAAGTCCAGGTATGCTGTATGGACTGCTTTGCCCTCATCAATGGCTCTAGAGACTGTTTTGAAAAAGTCAACTAGGTTTAAAAGGCAGGATCTGCCCTTTACAAAGCCGAACTGGGTGGGGTCAAGAGTCTGTAGGTCCCCTATGTCTCTGTTTATGAGTTCCATAATGAGTCTTTCCATAGCTTTGCAGACCAGGCTAGTTAAGCTTATGGGGCGGTAGTTTCCAGGGTCTGTAGAGGCACCCCCCCTTGTGGAGTGGGACCACTGTTGCTGTACGCCAGTGTTCAGGTACATATCCTGAAGTAAGGCTAAGGTTAAATAGCATTTTTATGTGTGGGTTTAGCTCCTCTTGGAGTTCACGTAACACGCACCCCGGGATACCGTCAGGTTCCATTGATGCTGTGTTTTTTGCTTTGTTTAGGGTGGTTCTCACTTGGACATCTGAGATGACAAGGAGATTACATTCAGCTGGGATAAGTATTTATTCTTTTGGGGGTGAAGGAGGAGAGAAATTTGCACTGAACCTGTCAGCCAGAATGTTGGCAATATCTGTGGGTTCAGTGTATTTTCTGTTGTTGTGAACCAACTCTGAGCATATCAGAGGGTTTCCACACAGGTTTCTAACATAGCTGAAGAAGGCTTTGTGGTTATCTTTAGTGTCCTTAGCGATTTTTCTCTCAAAGTTTGCCTTGGATGTTTTTATGAGAGAACGTAGTTTTCTGCTAATATTGATCAGAGATGTCTTCCCTTCATGGGATTTCGCTCTGACGTGCAGTAGCTTCCTTCTTTTGTTATACAATTTGTTTATGGCTGAGGTCCACCAGACAGGACGCTTACATTTGGTGGAGAGGGACTTGGATTTGTTTGGGATTGCATGATCCATGCATTCTTGGAGATGTCCATAGAAAGCATTTGTGAAGGATTCGGCATTGTGGGATGTGGTATCCACTGGCACAGCGGGCTTAAAGGATACCATCTCAGTATTAAGAAGAGTGAAGTCTGCTTTTGAGAAGTTTTTCACTGTGGTCTTTTGTGCTGGGGGTGGAGGTGGGATATGTATATCCAGGGTGATTAGTTTGTGGTCAGATCTCACTAGTGAGGGGTATACTTCCGGTGTGGAGCATTTTGTCCCCATGTTTGTGATGATCTGGTCTAGTATATTATCTCCCCTAGTGAGAGAGGTGACTAGTTGTTCCAGTGCATTTGAATTTATGAATTCCAGGAACCTTTGGACTAGGATATTAGGGCTAGAATAATGTACCCAATCTATGTTTGAGTAGTTGAAGTCTCCCAGTATGATGGTATTTTGTGATACATTCATATCCTCCAATGTCTTCAGGAAGGCTGAGTGGGGTTCTTGAGATTGGGAGGGTGGTCTGTAACATGCTACCAGTTGTATAGCAGTTTTGCCTATGGTTAGTTGCACCTGTATGGTCTCTGATGCTTCATGTGTTGCTACTAACCTGGATGTGTGGGTGTCCTTCATGAATATGGACACTCCCCCTCCCTTTGTGGTTCGGCCCGGGTTTTGGGGCCGAAAAGCATGATACGAGGTATAGCCTAGTAGCACTGGGGTTCTCTCAGGAGCCTTGAACCAGGTTTCATTTACTGCACAGACATTGATGTTCTCCATGCTGAGGAGTGCATCAAGTGCCTGCATCTTGAGATTTAGACTTCTGGTGTTGAGCAGCATTACCCTTAGTTTTTTTCCATTTTTGTTTTCTAAGGAGGTGGGTTTGTCTTTTGAGCCTTGCCTAAAAAAGACACTATGGGGGTGGCAAGAGCCTTAGCCAATATCCGGAATCCCAGTGGTGACAGGTGTAAGCCATCCCTTGCGAAGCAGCGTGGCTTGTCCAGCATATCATCCCAGGCAGACAGACATTGGATCCCCTTAGAATGACACCAGTACTTGAGCCAATTGTTAAAGCTGATCATCTTGTCTATGTATTGTGGTATCATTCTTGGTGAGGGCAAGATGCTGCTCAGGGTCAGGGTCATACCAGCCTGGGCTACATAATCGGAGAGCTCCTCTATGTCACTTTTCATGTAGTCCAGGGAGGTACGTCTCAGGTCATTCACACCAGCATGGACAATGACAGAGTCATATTTGTACTTGCTTTGGAGTGACCTGAGTGTGTGTGTTATGTGGCGGATCCTAACTCCCGAAAGACAGCTCACAGTCACCTTCTCCTTTTTCAGCCTGGTCAGTGGGACATTGGTGTGTCTGACTATGGAGTCACCTATTACTAGTGTATCAGGCAAGGTGTTTGGCCTTAAGGGCTGCGATTAGTTGACACACTGATTTATTGATGTGTTGCATGTGTTTTGTTTTGAGGTGGTGGATTTTTGGATGTCTGCTTTGGGAGCCTCTGTTGTTTTGGTAAGTTTTTTATTAGAGTCTCCGAGTATGTCTTTGTGTTTTTATGTGTTTGGTTTGCAGTTGTGTTAGGTCTATGTGGGACTGGGATTGTTGTGTGTGTGTGTGGTTGCCATCTCCTCCTGTCTGGTCATGCCAGCCCTGAGTTGAGAGAGTTCAGCCTCCAGTTTGGCTATATAGTTGCATCTCTCACATGTATTTGTGTTTGCTGGGAGGAGGAGGAGAAATGGGTCCTGAATATTGTGTCTCAAGTTTACAGATTCCACTTCCATACTTTACCAAAGCTAAAATGAATGCCAGACCTGCCACAAAATCAATGGCGGAGGCACAAAAACAAATTTCAGCCCTCATGGACATGAGAGCTATACAAAAAGTACCACAACAGGAACAAGGACAAGGATTTTACTCAAGACTCTTCCTGGTCCCCAGAAAGGACAAGGCCTGGAGGCCTATACTGGACCTTTCAATTCTGAATACTTACCTGGATATTCCGCAATTCAAAATGTTGACATTACAGCAGCTTCTACCCATGCTGGGCAAGAAGGCTTGGCTTGTTAATTTGGACCTCAAAGAGGCATACCTGCATGTCCCTATCAGACAAAATTGCAGAAGATACCTCTGATTCAAAGCTGGTACAATGCACTACCAGTTCTCTGCACTGCCCTTTGGCTTATCTACTGCACCCAGGGTCTTCACAAAGTGCCTGGCACCAGTAATTGCATTTTGCAGACAAAAAGGAATTAAAATATAGCCATACCTGGACGACTGCCTCATTCAAGCAGAGACAAAGGACATTCTTCAACAGCATCTGGCATTTGTGAAAAGGTTGCTAATTTCTCTGGGGTACACAGTAAACGAAAAGAAGTCAGAACTAGTGCCCTCACAACAGATTACATTCCTGGGTGCCAGCTTAAATACAACGGCCCAGATGGCTTACCTCACACCAGACAAACAAGTGCAACTAACTCAATATTTTCGACTACTGGCAAAAAGGTCCCATCTCCCTGCAAGAAAAATTCTGCAGGCCCTGGGATTCATGGCATCCTGCATACTATTAATACCATATGCCAGACTGCATATGAAGAAATTACAATGGTACCTAAAAAGTGTTTGGACTCAACATTCTCACAGTCTAGAAGCAGTAATTCCAATAATTCCCTGCCTACAACAGGAGTTTCGATGGTGGGCACAGGCATGTCACCTAAACAAGGGCCAACCTTTTACCCAACCCACAGCCAGGCAAACTCTAACAACAGATGCTTCAGATTACGCCTGGGGAGCACACATATCAGGAACATGCATTCAGGGCAAGTGGACCGCAGACCAGATGCATCTTCACATCAATCAAAAAGAGATGTTGGCTGTTCAAAATGCCCTAACAGCTTTCAAGGACCTTCTACACCCAGGGCAACTATTACTAAAGACAGACAACACCACAGTAATGTGGTACATAAACAAACAAGGGGGAACTCAGTCTTATCCCCTATGCAGGCAAGCCATGACCTTGTGGAACACAGCTCTAACGTACCAAGTTCACCTGCAAGCACAATTGCTGCCAGGAAAGAAAAATACTCTGGCAGGCGACCTAAGCAGAAATATCATGGACCCTCATAGATGGAAATTGAACCCACAAATCTTCAGCATGATAACACAAAAATGGGGATGCCCCAACATACATCTTTTTGCCTCCCCTCTGAATTGCCAACTACAAAAATTCTGCACAAGGACTTATCACAAACAAGCATGGAAAGTGGATGCTCTTCTGTTCAGCTGGAAAAACCTAAAAGTCTATGCCTTCCCACCACTGCCTCTCCTTTCAAAGGTACTCCTAAAAGCCAGACAAGAAAAAACATAGATGATCCTGATTGCTCCAGACTGGCCACGCCAGCACTGGTACCCTATTTTAAGGAACTTGTCTCAGGGCCCACCATGAATTTTGCCCCAAATTCCACACCTTCTGACTCAACAAAACAATCAGATCCTGCACGGTCAGCTCAAAACTCTAAACCTGGCTGCATGGCAGATACTTTAGTCAAACAGGCAACACCTCTCTCTAAAGCTGTTATGGATGTCATTTTGGAGGCCAGGAGGCCTAGCACCAGTAAAGCTTACTCAGAAAAATGGAAGAGATTCTGCGCCTGGAACCAGGCTCACAGCCTTGACCCTCTTGTTCCAAACATTCCTCAGATTTTACAATACTTAACTGAGATGCTGGACAGAGGCCTATCCTTTTCATTAATTAAGATTCACGCCTCTGCCATTTCTGCATATTACAACATAGATCCTCCTTTATTCTCTCATCCCTTGCTAAAGCAGTACCTCAGAGTAGCTAAAAACATAACACCACCCCGGAGAGCACCAACACCAACTCGGGATCTCAATTTTGTTTTGGAAAAACTGACCCTACCACCTTTTGAGCCAGCCAATACAGCCAATCTAAAATTTTTATCATGGAAAACAGCTCTGCTCCTGGCAGTAACTTCAGCATGAAGAGTCTCAGTGCTACAGGCATTAATGGCAGTGGAACCTTTTACAATTTTTCATCAGGATATGGTATCTTTAAGGACAAATCCTACATTCATGCCAAAGGTGGTATCTAGTGTTGCTCTTAACCAAACCATCCATTTGCTTACTTTTTATCCAAATCCCCAAAATAAAGGGGAGAAACTTATACATTCTTTGGACATACACAGGCAGCTACGCTTTTACTTGGACAAAACAAAAGCTTTCAGGAAAACTGATCAACTGTTTGTACCATATGCTGCAGGATCACAAGGCAAGGCTATCTCAAAGCAGACTATATCCAAATGGATAGGACACTGTATTCGGTACTGCTACACACAGCATGGAAAATCAGTCTCTAATAACATTAGGCCTCATTCCACCAGGGCAACAGCCACTTCAGCAGCCTTTCTCAGAGGAGTATCTACCAAGGAAATTTTGGAGGCTGCAACTTGGAATTCAGTGCACACCTTCACCAAGCATTACTACCTGCCTCTTTACTCTAAATCCAGAGCAGGATTTGCCACTGCAGTTCTGCAGGGCCTCTTAGCCAATCCTAGCTCTTTATAGACCAGCCACCCAAACTTAGCTTTGGGATTCAATCCAAGTGTGATGACTGCAGCAGTGTAACACGATGAACATAGTACAGTTTTGTACCTACCATAAATGTAGATGTTCGAGTGTTCACACTGCTGCAGTCCAGGTTACCCTTCCTCCATCCCCTCTGAACTAGCTGGACTTTCCTATACCCTTCTATCCTATACAACCTTTGGGGTGTATTTGCTGTTAACTGAAGGTATTGTTTTTATTTTATATGTATATTTTTGATTAGCAATATGTATTGCCTACCCACTTGGTGGCACCTGACATCTGGGGCAAGAAAAAACTGAAGAAAATGCCGTTGGATGCATCTTATATACCCCTGGCGCACTGACGTCAGGGAAGAAGTGACAGTAACCAACGACGGACCAAGACTTTGGAACTATGGCCGACTGCAGGACCGCCTGACGGCAGGATAACCCAAGTGTGATGACTGCAGCAGTGTGAACACTCGAACATCTACATTTATGGTAGGTCCAAAACTGTACTTTTTGATGAATCTTCCAAGATGGAATAATATTCAAACAGAAATTTAGTGTTTTACACAGAAGATGCAATTGAAAAATAATTTTTTTGAAAAAGCCTGAAAGTAAAGTTGATACTGATATTAATTCTAATGTGTCTCATATTTCTGATTTATCTTGTATTACTTGTGATATTGAAACTGAAGTTGTTAGTACTCCTGTAGATATATTTGATCCACAAGTTAACAGCAGAGATTTGCCATATGCTAATAGTTTGCGGAAATAAAAACGTTACCATATAGTTAAATATAATGTTTAAGAATATTTGAAGGTGGTTACTAGTAAGATGGTGGAATATAATTTAATTAAATCAGAATGAAAGGAATTAAGGAGGACTACAACAGAATAAAGTTATTGTGGTAAAAACCTTCAGGTAATGGTAATAATATAGTTTTATCAAAATGTTCATTTTGCATCTAATAATATGGAAATATATTGAAAAAACAACTAGGAAACAATATCTACAATCACAAGTTAAAATAAAGTAGTTATTATGTGTACAAGCCAGGCACAAGATTTTTTTTCTGAAACTTATAAGAATAAACTTTTGGTAAGTAGTCCTAGTCTTCCTTTCATTTATTTATTAATTGACATTTGATTACCAGGAAAGTCTGACTGGGTAGAAGCCCATTTTCAGATGAGGCCCAGGGAGAAAAGCTCCAAATTATTACAAAATGTTTTAAAAAGAATAATTTTACTATCTTCAAAAGTATAACACAATTATCTGCAGTTTAAATAATTACAACAAATTACAGATAACGTAAAAACATTGGTTAAGAATCAATACAAGTTATATGACAATTAGTTAATATTTACAGAAATTTTAGACAGTTTTTTAGAGAAATTAAAGGTAAATTAGTCCAATACAAACAGAAATTGCAATATGAAGTGAGAAAAAAACAGGCTTATGGTATATTTAGAGAGAAAGTCAGGGAAGAGAATTTGATAAAAGGAAGTAAGTTAAGAAGGTATAAGGAATGAAAAGGTACTTGTTCGCATTTAGGGATATAGTTTATCCTGGTTTTTAACAAGAGCAAAGCCAGATTTTAGCTAGGAAGTCTTTTGGAGTGGTTTTGAAATATGGGAGGAAGTGTATTGACCTGATGGATACAGAAAAGGAGTTTTAGGCCTTAATGACTTGGTGTGAGTTAAGACAATACCCAGATTTGATAGGTTTGAAGACAGACAGGGGGGTTTGTCAGGCATCTTTGTTTTCATTCTTTCCACACTTCATAAAGATCCACATAATCCTCCGGGTAGTCCTAGAGTTTCAGGATAAAGTAGTTTTTGAAACAGGTAAGGTATTTTTTTTTTATTTGCCTTTATTACCATTTGTAATACAATTGCCTTTTTATTTGAAAAAATCTCTAGAATTACTTAAAGATTTAAATAGTGTAACTTTGCAGGCATAAAGATTATTACTGGGTAATGTTAGATGTCAAACATCTTTGTACAAATATTAAACATAAAGATTGTTTCAAGGTTGTTTTATCATGTTTAGGGGATACCCCAGTTGCAAATTTTATTTTACATTTGACACATTTTGGTCTAAATATACACACATATATATATATATATATATATATATATATATATATATATATATATATATATATATATATATATATATTTTTTTAATATGATGTAGGATGTTATATACAGAAGTAGGGTGCACCTATGGGAAAATGTTGGCACCCAATTATGCTAACAAATTTATGGGTTATTTCAAAGGAAGGTATATGTATAACAGACGTCATTCAAAAGATCGACTCAACAGAAAGATGAACTTCATATGGCTGAGACCACATGATCAACTTTCAGAAATATTAAAGCATATGAATGGAGAGTACAGCACAGTGGGATTGGGGAATTTAATCTTTTTCCCACTGTTATGCGATCTCAGAGTTTATATATGTATATATATATATATATATATATATATATATATATATATATATATATATAGACAGTTCGACATTTCATAATGTCAAAGACCATATAGCCGAGACCATATGATCGACATTTGAAATGCTGACCATGTGGAACTGGCATCTCTGTACAGTACGGAATGGAAAGATTTCCATTTCTGCACTGTTGTGCAATCTCGGAGTTGGTATATTTAAGTTACGGGGGGGTGTGGTGGGCGTAGCCCCTCAGCTAGCAGTTAAAAAGTAAATCAATGTTGTGTGTTTTATTTTTTTCTTCATGTTCGAAATTTCAGGAGTTGAACATATGGTCTTGGCCATATGAGTTTCAGCTTTCTCTGAAATTTATATATATATATATATATATATATATATATATATATATATATATATATATATATATATATATATATATATATATATATATATATATATGTGTGTGTATATACACACACACACATATATATATATATATATATATATATATATATATATATACACATACATATATATATATATATAGACATATATATATATATATATATATATATATATATATATATATACACATATATATATATATATATATATATATATATATAGAGAGAGAGATAGATACACATATGGATCTACTTTGTTTCATTGAAAGCTCATTTCACTGAATTTCAGTTCACCTTGACCAAATCGCTGAAAGCTCAACTTACTGAAAACTCATTTCACTGACTCTCATTTCAGTGAAGTGAAGTACCGGCACTGTGTAGAGTACTGTAAGGCAAGTAAAAGGTATATTCCCTTTTCCATACGGTAGTGTGATCCTGGAGTTAGTATAGATAGTTGGGGGGGTGTGGGGCACAGCCCCCCTCATTGGGGGTATGGGAGGTGTAGCCCCTCACTCAGTTTGGGTTTACATTGTCTTCTGGAAAGAGTTAGTCATTGCTGTTGTAATTATGGATGTCTGTGGTTTAAAATGTATTGTTTTGAAGCTTTCAGTGAAATATAATATAAAACCAAACTAGGTGGGATGGCTACACCCCCAACCCCCCCAAACTATATATATTAACTCCAGGATTGCACTACAGTGGGGAAAAGGGCATATACATTTTACTTGCCTTACAGTACTCTACACAGTGCCAGTACTTAATTTCAGTGAAATGAGATTCGGTGTAATGAGTTTTCAGTAATATGAGCTTTCAACAATTTTGTCAGGGTGAATTCAGTGAAATGAGCTTTCAATCAAATAAAGTAAACCCATTTTTTTTCTGTTTTCCATTGTTCGACTTTATAGAAAGTCTATTATATGATGTTGACCATATGAAGTTCAACTTTCTGTTAAGTCAATCTTCTGACTGGGATTCATGTATAGCACATATTTAAAAAAAATAATAAATTAATAAATTATTATAGGTATATAGATGACTTACTATTTATTTGTCAAGAAAATCCTAAAAAGTTTAATATTTTTTAAAGGAACTGCTAGACAATGTTTTGGGGGTTAGATTTGTGAAGAATGCCATCTGTGGGAAGAAAACATTAAAATACAAAGCCATGAACATAGGAAAGATACTGTTTCAAATACATTTTTGGATGGCATTAATTGCCATCTGGATTATGTACTTAAAATCTTGTCACACTTTTTAAGATTTAGGAGACTGTAGAAGATGGAGTGATTTTTTTGATAAAAGCTGAGAGAATAATTGAAAATTTTAATGAACATTATTATTATAAGGTAATTAATCAATGGACTAATTTAAATGCATGTGTTAAAGATAGTGATTAATTATTTGGTATAAACAATAGCAGGTTATGTGTTAATAATATGAGAAGGCACAGAATTAATTCTCATATTAATAAAAATGTTATATATTTATGTCTAAGTATGGGAGTTTTAGCATAGTTTTAGAAAATTGGGTTTGTAAGCATTGAGTTATATTGAGGAGGAAGTCCAGTTAAGGAGATCAAATGTGCAATTTATTTTTTCTTATAAGAAAGGTAGAAGTATTAAAATATGCTGGTACATAGTTATTTTGCTAGAGAGAAAGACTGGATAATTCATTACCAAAGGGGTACTTACAGATTACAGTGATTCAGGCACATGTGCAGAAAAAAAACAGACGATAATCTGGTGAAGAAGATATGGGACAGACAGAAAGAAGGCAAGAGGCAAATATGGCCTCAAGCAAACAGATACATGGATTGTGTGAGAGAAGACTTGTGATAATCAGGCAAGACCATCAAAGAAGGTAGGAGAGTGGAACTAAATCAACAGAGATGGTGACAGTTGACATGGCATCATATCCCATGTAGAAAAAATGGGAAAAAAGGTGTTGATGATGATTAGGATGCATACAGACATAATGAAACCTGTGACTCAAACAAGATGCTAATGATGGTGATTGAATACTTAGCAAAGTATTTGAAGAGCAGGAAGGAAACAAAAGTGTTACGTGGGAAGTGTTGCTGGATCTAGGAAGAGAGAACAGATCAAGATGATCAATGCTTTCCATTAAATAAACAAAAAAAAAAAATAGGAATATTTGTGGGTACTTGTGGCCAAGTGTTTAGCAGGCCTGGATGGAACACTGTTTGAAAAGTATGAGGACTTTGATGAAGACTCAATAAATATACTTAAAATATAATTTAATGAGATATAGACAGAGCAAAGATACAAAGACAGAATTGCATGCTTTACATATATGTTTAATTTCTGAAAGGGATATTTAAGAAACTGGAAGCCTATGTTATTGACAAACTGCAGTTACAAAATATTTATAAAAATATTTTCCCACAGGATAAAGGAAATATAGTAAGAAGTTTTTGACAGTATAGGGGAATAATGAGAAGAAGAAAATTTAATACAGTATCTTTAATATGTACTGTAAAATAACTATATGGCAAGGAAAAAACTGAAGGTTTGTATGGTTATTAGAATTAAAGATTATGTTTGATAACAATTTGGGAGGTACATAATAGGTTTTAATATTCTGTAAGGTACATATACTAACAGCAAGCTTTTAGAAGTGACACTGGTAAATCAATGATTGTTCTCAATGGTAAACTGAAATGAAAAGAAATGTGTTGAGACGAACCCCGGGATTCATGAAGCTCGGCGCAAGGCCTGTGTTAGGCTTGCGCCGACCATGCAGCGTAAAGATGGCACAGTAGCGCCAAATGCATATTAATGAAGGTGCACTGCCACCACAGCCACGTGCATAGGAAAGGAACGCGAGTGTATAGGGTGTGTCAAAGTGCCGCACGGAGGCGTGGAAATGTCAGCTGTCGACGTGCAACCTAAAATGCTTGCATATAACAATTTGCAAGCAATAATAATCACATCTGTCAGTGTCTGTGGACACTGAAACGTATGCAAAGCATGCAAGACAGTTCTTGCGAACAGAAAATGAAGAAGCAAACACAAATGCACGGTAGGGAAAAACGGGTCCCTATCCCGCGAACAAATGACATTGAAAACCATGTGCCCGTAGTCCAATGCAGTGTAGATAGTTATACCAAGTGGAAGTGAAACGCATCATATGTTAGCGCGCCGCCAATAGGTACGTCCAGCCCAATGGTCAGGGTCACCAGCTGACCCATATTGTGAGGGAGGGTACACAGCTGGGCAGAAGTGTCCATAACAAAAAACATGATAAATGTAAATATCTAGCGACCGTATGACCAAATTATATCCCACAACGCATGTAATAGTCACATACAATAGGTATGTCTGTATTTCATATACCAAATGTGACAGGAAATAGAATAAGCATGTAGACGAAACAGAAGGAGCATATAAACTGCTACAACAATAAGGCAACATGTAGGCTGAAAGGAACAGTATTATCCATAGCGTTGACTGTGGGTAAGTGTTGTCCAGTACAATCAGATATGTGTCCAGAATATATCCCATCCTGGACATAGGAAAAGGTGGTATCCTACCAATGATTAGAACAGTCGGCCAAAATCCGCACATCAGCGGTCCAAGCAGAAATTGTCAGGATGTGTCACAGTTGAACGGGTATTACCCTGGTATACCAACCAAGTCCTGAAAGTTAAGTATGGGCGTGTACCTATGTGCGTGAGGTATAGCATGTGGAAAGTCAAACATGGCAGGGTAGTCCACACAACCATACAGGTACCTGACATATGTAGGGTATGCAATGTGTTACCTTGACCGTGTCATGGGCCATCAACCAAAGCAGTGATGGATGGAGTGTCAGGAATATGTGTGTTTGTGGGGGATAGGTAATGGTATAATCCACCAAGGCGACACTGTGTCATATATAGAATAGGTGAACTGGAGATGTATGAGGGAGCAG